>NC_039358.1:180709945-180813703 GCF_003573695.1 Papaver somniferum
TTTTTTTTTTTGATAAAAACAAAAATTTACATGGCCATGAGAGAAGGACTTTAGAACTTGGATCTTCATAACTTGTGATGTCTTGGTATCATGAACTTCAACAACTTATATCATTTGCTCTTGTAACTTCTTGTAACTAAGTCTTCAACTTTGATTTTTGAATTATTCTTTTCTATTGTTGCTTCTAAACCTTAAACGTCTTCAAATTTTTCATAAATTTTGATTTCACTCCGCTTGTTGATGATGATAAGTTTCTACTGAGAGAGAGTCGTAATCCAGTAACTAAGACTACATTGTGAGATTGCTCTGTCTTTCTGGCATTTCCTTCTGACCTACTTGCCTTTCCATCATGGATGGTTAGATCCATCACGGTTACCCTCTAAAAGGAACAAGTTCTCTCCTTAATTTCAAGGATCTCAATGTCTTTTTCTATAATGTCTCAATAGGTTGTTATCTCTAGCATTCCAATTTCTATCTTTTCGGTGAGAAACATTATGTAAACTTAGCTAACCGGGTACTATGTGACGCTAGAAGTTTCAAAGATGCGATTAAAATGTTTCTCCCATACCCCCAAACTTAAATCTAACATTGTCCTCAATGTTCTAAAGATGAAATTAAAAGCATGAACAAGGAGAAATTGTTACCACTTGAAGCAAAAGAGATAAGGAAAGATATTACCGTGTCGCAAGAATATTGGGTTACCTCCAAAGAAGTGCTAAGTTTAAAGTCTTCAGCCAGACGTAGGAAAGGTTTAGTCAACTCGAACCGTATAACAGTAGCCGGAATAACTGTGGGTCTTTAAAACCAAAAAGAGCTGACAAAAGGAAACTGCAGTGAACCAACGAAATGAACAACACTAGCATGCCCTTACCTAGTTTCCTGATTAAGATATTTATATCTAATTGTGGTTCAGGTTCAGGTTCTATGAAAGGGTCTAAATAAAATATTTTACTCGGATGCATTTCCTCATAGGTTGGATCCAAATTATTAGGTCCTAGAGTCTGGAAAAACTCAAATAAGAACTTAGAATCACAAAATAATAATAACCTAAATACTGAGGATCCTCTAAGTCAATCAGGTTTGACTTACATAATTGACCACAGTGAGAGTAGTGGTCATTCTTAAGCAAATGTGTCTATTCTAATTTCCTAAGGCATTTAGGTCTAGTCTCACAACTTAATATTCGACACATTTGGAATATAAACGTTCCCACAGTTGGAAGAAAACTATTTGGTGGGAAAAAAAAGTCAATCTGGGGATCATAGCCTGGGCAAACCACATCAACCAGAGGATGGGTTTCTAACGACTGAACTCCTTCATTGACATCATTAGGCTCGGGAAAACGAGTATGAAGGTAATCTTGTAAAATGGTCGAGGCACAGATATCAAGTCCTAAGTGTAGGGACTTTCTGAGAGTTAAAGGTAAGGCACTAGGGAAGTGATAATCACCCCCAAACTTAGAGTTTTCAGTGTCTCTAGATAGACCTCTAATTATTTCTTGAATTTCCGTATCTTCAGAGTCCTTAAAATATTCAAGAGATTCTTCTAAGTTATTATCAGGTAGTGCATCTTTACTCATCTCTACGGGTCTATCTTCTTCTTCCAAGACTATTGTTTCTAAGTCGTTAGACTTTAAAACAGTATTTTCGAAATGAACCCGTTCCTCTAAACCACTATCGGCTTCGTAATCAAAAGGAAAATCTACATCGTCTAAAACGGTGGTATCCCTAATCAAATCCTCGTCCTTTTGAATAGGTGAATAATCATAAAAATTATTTGGATTTGGACTAGAAATAATATAATCACTATACAGCTCAATTGGATTACTAGACTCCTGATCACTATGCCTACATATTTCAGATTCTTCATTACTGCTATCCTCATCATCATAGTACGAAGATGATTGAACCTTATCTAAATAAGTAGTGTCTTTTATTCTAACCTCGTCCTCTAAATTAGGCAAATATTCACTATTTACATCAAGGGTAAAATTGGAAACACTATTTTGGAAATTTAGATCTTTTAGAGAAGTTCTATTTTGGGTCTCTAACAAAAGATTTTGGGCCGACTCACATGAATTCCTTATGGTATCGTGTATAGAAGGTTCACTCATGGGTGCATTTTGTTTATTCATTTCTAACACAAACCTATTTGTATTCTCAGTTAATTGTTTGAGAGACTCTTCTAGAGGAAGAACAGGTTCAGAAGGATCATAATAGGGACTAGTTTTCAATAGTTTGATTGTATCCTCTAGAGACGAAGAACTAGTACTATAATCTTCTTTCTCGTAAGACTGATGCATGTGTGGATAGTAATTGAGCTCACCAGGGTATGACCCATATCCTTCCAAAGGATGGCGTTCCCAACCACTATTCCCAACATGGTCATAAAAAGGATGATGTCCATATTCAAAATCAGGTCGATACTCATTGTATTGGCTTCTATCATACCAGTTCGACATTCTTAATTGCAAGGGAATTCTACACAACCACAAACAAGGCCGACTCGACTCCACCAAAACAAACCTAAAGATTTCTAGCAAACAAAAAGCATGATGGCTCCACTTAGATTGTTTCTAGACCAGCTTCTATCTTTCGAAAGGGAATTCATTGCAACTTGAGAAAACCCCTCTGGAATCAATCCGAGTCAAAGTAAGTTGAATTGAGGCGAGGGAAGCTCAGTGGAGCTTTGATACCCAAGGCCTCACCGCTATCACAAGGCGGCGCAGTCACGCATTCAACTCACAGAAACCATCATGAACTTTGGAGTGTGCTGAAAGAGTAACCAATATTTTTCGAACGAGTTTCCTATTATGCTCGTTACCCTATCGGTCTCGTTCTATTCCAAATTTTAAGCTTGGGTTCGAGTTAGGTTTCGTTTTCCTAAGGCGGGCAAGAAGGGAGCGGTGATGAAATCCAAACCCTTATCTTGTATTGGCCAGGCCTTGCCCTTTACTAGGAAAAAACAGTCCAAATTTGTCCTCAAACAATTAGTACCTTAAGGCAGACAGTAACTCGCTTACAGGAGATTCGCGAGTGTTTCGATGGACTTACCTCCCATACCAGACGGGGGATGAACCGTTGAAGTCGAATCGGTCCACGACTCCTATGTCATGTACGAACCCGAGGGGCCGAGACGATATAGTAATCGTCGTCCTTCCCTGCACACAGTTTATATAAAAATTTTTTTCTTTAATAATACCCTTCCGTAGGGTTAAAAAAAATAAAGTCCAATTGTTTAAAGTCCAAAGTCCAAAATAAAAAAAATAAATTAAAATTACAGTTTTCCTCACACACTCTAAAAAAATTAAAAATTAAAAATTAAATCCTAAAATTGTCCTTTTTTCTTCTCTTTTCGCTTTTCGCTTTAAGCTTTTTCCTCTCCAAGTCCTTAGTGCTCCACTTCGAACCTGTAAATCAAAGAAAAAAAAGACAAAGTAAAAAGGAACAAATAATAAAAAAAAATAAACCTAAAAAAATAAAAATAAATCTATATACAAGTCCGCGTCGGCGGCGCCATTTTGTTATAGTTTTGAAAGTGGTAGTAAAGGTTCGTTGCTCGGACTTGTAAAGATTTAAAAATAAAAATATATACAAAAAATATTAACAATATGGGAAAGAGTACTGGGACTAAAGATTCGGCCATTTTTCATTTTCAAGTGGTTCAGAATTTAATTCTAGGCGATTATAGTTCAAAACAAAACAAATATTAACTCTAGTTTATTGCCAAGATAGATTTTATAAAATATTACTTGTATTTCTTAAGCATAGCATATCAAAAATCCCTAGGACTAAGCATACTCCATCAAATGAAATCACAAGTAATTAATTTAAAATCTTAATTCAATTAAAATTAGTGCAAAAAGTAAATAAAAGAATTAATGAAATTACCACATGGATGAAACTCGACCTCCTCCGTCGTCCCAGTGTTGGGTTTAGCTCATCATGATAAAAACACGCTCAAAGTATTTATTTATTGCTCAAAGGGTTTTTACAAGGATGAAAATGGAGATGAAATAATAAAACAGTGGATGTGCGACCCACAGAAAGCGTCCAAAATGAACGACACAGAAGAAGTGCTATTGTTGCTGTATCTCTAAGACCCACACCTACGACCCACGTTCGCGAGTCGTTTCACTGTTTATAAACGACTGCTACTGCTGGTCCGTTCTTCATGTTCTTCATCTTCATCACGAACAGCAGCAGCAGCAGAGAGAATTCGTGATTCTTCCTCTGCATCTTCCTCTCTTCTCCTCCCAACTCTCGACCCCCCTTCTTAGCAACCAGGGAAACCTATTTATACTCAACAGGGCGAATAAATCATGCGCAATAACTCCAAAAATCCTGTCATCACTCGGCAGTGAAAGAAAATATTCTCGAGTATTTTATTTCGATTTTCTTCCCTTGCACGCGTCTGTAGATGTCGACACTATCCCAACATGGTCGTATAGTATCCTGAGAGAATATCTACCAAAACCTAGTGTTATCTTCTCCCATATCTTTCCTTTTATCATACGTAACTGCCAAAACAGAACCCATATTCCCGTCTCTCTGTTTAGCTCAGTCCGGCTATTCTAGCCCAAGTTCATCGATCAAAACAGACGTACCAGGCATGTTAACTCCATTCAAGACTAACCCAATGGTTTCCAGCTATTGAATCTCGTTAAAACAGCCCAAGAATTCAAGTTAAAAATTTGTTCGCTGTGTGCAATTTTTCCCGCCAATTTGCATGATTTGAATTTTGAAGATGGTTGCCCCCTATCCTCTGATGGGGTGCCAATAGCAATTGGGGCTGAAATAAAATTATTGGGGTGGAAACATCCAAAACTTGGGTGCCTTTAGTAATTTTTATGAGACTTTTTCCGCATTTTTTTCGGGGTTCCTCCGGGGTATTTCTGGGGCGCTTCCGGCATACTTTCGGGGTACTTCCGTACATTTCTCCGGGGTGTAAAACACCACTTTTTGAGCCCATTTCTCCGCAAGGGATTATTTCTCTAAAAACATCTACAAAATCACAAAATAACACAATAAGTACTTAATCGAGTCTAACAATACAGAATATTGAGAACAAAATAGACACATAAATGCGTCTATCACCTACACCCCAAAAACAACTATATGTGTCGAACAACTCAAACGTAGGAGATTGGTGATCGCATTGATTAAGAACAACCACTTTATAGGACTCCGGTTAGAACCCGATTTTCCATTGCCTTCGATATGTGGAAACTCTTATTGGCATCGATTTAACCCCGACACAATGTTGGGTTGGTATCTAATGTATGAACATAACATGGAGATGTGGAAAGTTTTGAAGAAGTCGGACGACATCATACACGAAGGTGAAATTATCCTTGAGGATGATTAAATATACCATTAATATAACTAAATATGCTTTGAACATCATATTATGAATTAAAGATTCTGTTTTTTGGAATTTGGTCTTATTTTTGGGTGTATTACGGTGTAGTTGTATAATATGATTTTTTTTTGAAGGTTTACAGTGTTATATTCGGTTAGGCCAAAAAGTTTACGTAGTAACCGATCTCCAAGTTATAGCTGGACAAAGCAATTAGACTAGTTTTGGGTCATTAAAAGTTCTATAATTTAGTTAAAATTGAATAACAATAAATACCAAAATTGAAAATTAATTAAAATGCAACACCAACATAACAAACAAAGGTTGAGGGTGATACTAAAGCTAAATTTTAAACAGACTAACACTCAATATAAATATTGACAGCACAACATACTTAATATCCGAAACGAAAACAAAAGAACTTCCTAAGAACATAGAAATGAGCTTCATATTTGAAACTCTTTATTTTCCATCTTCGCCATTCATTTTGAGATCTTTCTACGGTTTCCTAGAATGTTTCACCTTTAAGTCGATACCGCTTCACAATTCGAACTAAACCAATAAATTTTTTGACCTTGTCTCTTATCTTTGCAAATCGAATAAATAAGGTTGCACGATCACAGTTATGGGGGTTTCCGGTCTCATTACGCCATTCATTCGTCGTTCTTCACCCCTCTTAGGATAGTACATTACATAATTCCTGCAAATAGAAAGATCTTCATCGAGTGTAAATTTTGGACGTTGCACTGCCATTTTTAAGAGGTTTGATATGGAATGTGAGGAATTTTATTAGTATATATAACAGAGGTGGGCAGGCAACGGCTATTTTTTTCAAAATAAAGTTGTGGTTTCTCGAAAAATGTGCAATGCAGCTAAAGTTCGGTTTGCAGTGTGATTTTTCGTGGTAACCGAACTCACATATAAACAAAGTTCGGTTAGATCGTGCTGGTTTCCCAACCGAACTTTGTTGAATTTCAAAAAAAAAATCGGTTTTAACGACTCTATTTCCCCTGGTTTCCAAACAACTTAAAGCTTTGGAAATTAAAAGTTCGGTTACCTGAAAAAATCGTAAGTAACCGAACTTCGTAGTCCCAAAGTTCGGTTTGCTTAAAAATTTGCAATATCACTGAACTCAACAATAAAAAAAAATCAGAAGTTACAAAGTATTATTCGGTTACCTGGTAAAAAATGACAGGTGATCGAACTTCATACTTATTTTTTTTTGAATCCTTCATGTTAGTTCAGTTACCTTCTAAAATTGCTCAGGTAACCGAAACTGCTAGTATACTAGGACTGATTTTGGAAGCACCGATTTCGGTTACCTGAGCAATTTTAGCATGTAACCGAATTAACAAGAAGGATTCAATTTTTTTTTTAAGTACAAAGTTCGGTTACCTGTCATTTTTTACCAAGTAACCGAATAACATTCTGTAACTTCAGATTTTTTTTTATTGTTGAGTTCGGTGATATCGCAAATTTGTAAGCAAACCGAACTTTGGGACTACGAAGTTCGGTTGCTTACGATTTTTTGTCTAATAACCGAACTACCTTATTGTATCTCAAAAACATTTGTGTAATGAAGTTCGGTTAGATCGATAAATTAGCCTAATATCCGAACTAATCCTTTAAAACACACATTAAAAACTAAATTATCAAATTCGTTTACTAATCCCCAATACCATAACTAATTGTTGGAAACAAAAGAAACCAAACTACCAAATACGCAATAGAAAAGTTCTATAAACATAAGAAACCAAACTACTAATTGTTCCAATCACTTATTCATGACGACCACTACGCCAAACTCTTTTATTCTTATGTTTAGGAGCTTTAGCTTGTCCTTCGTCGTCATTTGGAGTGTTCTCTCCACTGCTTTGTTGTTTAACCATCCGACTTGAACCTTCCCCTTCTCGGCGACTCCTCTTCACCAGCATGGTCTGGCTTGGATCAGCAATGTTGGGTTATAAAACCTTAGTCCATTAGTTGTAGAGGTCTGTTTGTTCTCGAGTGTTCATCGGCTCTCCACTCCGGATTTTTGCCATCATTTTCTTCAACAATCTCGTACCTACCTTCACCTTTTTTCAATCAAAAGCATAAATAACTATTATTTTATAATATTTTATAACAATTTGAAAAGAAAAATAAGAAAAAATATCTTACTACGGAATTATATAAGATCAAGGCCTCATCACTACAGGTAGGCATATGCTTCTGAATTTTCTGAGCCTCTTTCTCCACTGCCTTCGCTTTCGCTTTCTCAGCAGGGCTTGTTGGACTCTGTTTATTACAAGAGGATGAGAAATATTTTCATACCATTCCATATATCCCTCGTCAGTGGCATTTGGATCATCATACGAATCTTCACACTCATTAGGCAGAAGAAGATAATTCTCATAGTTGTTCCAGTGGTCTACTGATGGAGCAGGTTCATATTTTGGGGTAAAATATTTTACGGTGATCTTAGTTCCCCGCTTCTTCACCTTGAAGTTTTCCACTCGTGGGATAGTTTGGACACAACAAAGTTGTCTCAATACTCTTCAAGGATTATACATTGTACAACCGCCAGGATAAAACAACGGTCCATTACATCCCGCGACAGTTGAGAAATCATCAACCTCGACTTCTTCCTCTTCATCTGATGGAATAGTGTATGGATGGAAAACCACATCTTCAAGCGTTGCATTATCCAATATATCCCTCAACCTCAACAGCCGGTTTTCTTAACCCTTCATCTGTGAGTTCAAAAATTCATATTTACAAGCTGTAGGCTTCCCATAAAGCCAAGGATTGCTAGCATAAACCAATTTCAGTTCAGGGAAGTGGTTGCACACCCAAACCTATGAAAAGGATCCACAAATGATACATTTGCAGTATGATTAATAACAATACAGATTCATCCGGCTATAAAAATAAAAATTAACTTATCAATAACAAAGTTCGGTTTGCTCGCAAATATATCTTGCAAATCGAACTACAAAGTTCGGTTGACTAATTATTTAATGTCTCTACCGAACTATACTCTGTATACTAACTATTTTGAAACACACAAAGAATAAATTAACGGGGTACCTGAATAAGTGTGTATAAGCCTCCAATTTGACAAATCTTAAACCTCGAAGCTTTTCGAAGCTCCTCTTGAACGCATGCAAGAACCGCGCGACGTGCCCCAAGAGTAGTTCTTCACCTCATCAAGGTTATCCAAAAGATGTAGGTAATGGGCATTTACCAAGTTCCCATAAGTGTCAGGGAAGAAAATGGTTCCTAGTTGATATAACAAATATGCAGTCACATGGTGCTTAATCTTCTCTGGTGTCATCACCAACTTTCCAGCAGCTACCAGATCTTTTGTCCCTCCAAATTCCTTTTTCAAAATAATCAGCTTGAACTTTTTCAACTTCTTCTTGTAAGAGCGGTCTTCCTCAAACTCATTAAACTCATCACCTTTCTTAGGATCTTTAACAGCACGTCTAAACTCACATTGTGCATAGTCCTGGCCCCATCCTAGACACTTTTCGACCAACTTTTCAAGAACTTCAAAATTCATCGAGGGATCATAGCCTTCTCGAACACTCTTTCCCATAATAGATAGGATTGTGATTCTTTTGCAATCTTCCGGAGTTATTTCCATCTCGCCAAATGGTAGATGAAAGGTATCCGTCTCTGGATAAAGCCTCTCGGCAAATGCAGAAATAGTGACAGCATCAAATTTTTGGTGCGCATGTTGTATCGCATTCCATAATACACAATCAAATACCGCCAAACGTACCTCATCACACTCGTCCACTATGTCCCATATCTTGTTCTTCTGACGTTTCAAAACAAAAACCGCATTATTATGATCCTACAAAAATAACATCATATATAATATACACATATATATAGAAAAATAAATGTCAAAATATAATAAAATGACTGAAAAATATTGATGGTTAAGATTCAATACCTTTGTCGCAAAGGTCTTGGCAGCCCACGGGTTTTTGTAGACAAACAATACCTCCCCTCCATCTCTTGGAGTACCATAAGTTGGGTTCTTTGGCGGCAAACACAAATTCTTATCAGGAATGTATGCATATCTAGCACAAGGCTTTTTAGGCGGATTTTTAGGTTTTTCTTGAACTATTTCTCCTTGTTCCTCTTCCTCTTCCTCGTCCTCGTCCTCCGAGTCATCCTCTGATTCTTCATCTTCATTTTCTCCATCCTTATCTCCATCTTTCTCATCTTCTTCATTGTCATCATTGTCATTTTATTCATCCCTATCTCCTTCTTCTTCTTCAACTAGTTCCTCTTCTCCACCTTGATTATGTTCTTGATTACCCTTATCTTGATAAACTTGTTGGATTACATTGTCAACATATCTCTATTGACATCATCTTGGATGACAACACCCGGTAATGACCCACCACCAAACTTAGCATTTTTGGTTCCACGCTTATTGGCACCACTGTATATTGTACCTCGAGGCGTGGGAGTTCTCATATCTTCCAGTAAAGGTTGGTTGGATTTTTTGCCTTTGCCACTAATCAAGAAAACAAAAGATATTAGCTTAACCGATAAATGATTGACTAAATCAGACGCAACATAAGGGTTCTCATAAGAAGGTTTGGTTAGTAGCAAAAGTTCACAAAAAATAGTCCAATATAAGGGTTCCAGATAATAGTTCGGTTAGTCAAGTAATTTTGCGAACAAACCGAACTCCACATATATGCAATTACGGAAGAGTTTGGTTAGTCGGGTTTTTTTTGCGAACAAACCGAACTCCACATATATGCAATTAGTGAAGAGTTTGGTTTGTCAAGGTTTTTTGCGAACAAACCGAACATAGTGGGAAAAGTTCAGTTAAATCAATACTCAACAAAGTGGGCAAAATATCGAAGTTCGGTTACAAAGTTTCAACTTTTTTTTTTGTAATATTGGTAAATTTCGGTTTGAAAATAGTTTTAGAATTCTTTGCGAACAAACCGAACATAGTGGGCAAAGTTCGGTTAAATCAAAACTCAACATAGTAGCCAAAATAGCAAAGTTCGGTTACAAAGTTTCAACATTTTTTTTTGTAATATTGGTAAAGTTCGGTTACAAAATAGTTTTAGCATACTTTGCAAACCAACCGAACTGTCAGTTCGGTTACCTAGTGTTAAATTCTATAGAACCGAATTGTTCTTCGTGTTCTTCCTTTCAGAAAGTTCGGTTAACAAACTAGGGTTTTTTTTTGAAAATCCACCTAACCGAACTACGCACTGTAACTTCCATTTGAACCCTATTTTGATGATTTCTATTCAATTTAACGAATCAAAATCAAATTAAAAGTAATGGGTTTGTGGGAAAATTGTTAGAGCATTGCTCGGTCGAACTCGCATGCGTTGCTATCTCAAGCATGTTTGTCAATGTTAGTGATCAAAACTATAAGTCTTGATTTCTAGTCTATTATAGCTAAGTATCGGACTAGGATAGATAGTGTAGTTGAGCTGGCGATTCATCATACAAGTAGAAGAACTACTCAAGGAACCGGTGGAACTTCTCGACAAAAAGGTATGTGAAGACTTGAACTTATCTGTCACTCAAAAGTATATCTAATCTATCTCCTACTTCTTGAGACAAAAAGTCGTATGCTATATATATAGACTTAGATTATACACAGTTGGTATTTCAAGCCGAGTATACCTCGCCTATCTATATCTCGAAATATGTGTTGGTAAGCTTTTCCCTTCGACCAAGTTTATCTTTACCTAGTGACGAAAGTCATGATATGTTTCAATCGTCTTGAAAATTGCTTTGACGAGAAATGGTGTAACAACTATATAACGTCGTCTAATAATGTTTCAATGATTGAAATGAGAGTTTAGATTACATAACCAATGATGGACATAAGCATTATTGTGGAAACACATCTATGTATAAGTCCTATTCCTTGAACCAAAGTTTGCGAACTTTGTTGATCAAGAGAAACCGGAAGAATGACTTGTTTCCAAGTCCGCGAACTGCCAAACTTCTCATCCCGAGAAATTCTGATGGAGTTGACAAACTAGTTGCGTGAGTACCAGTCCGCGAACCCAGACCGCTAACCGGCGGAAGGTCTCTTGCCGAGATTTCTACTGGAGTTTGTAAACTTTGTCGATTGCTTAAGTCCGCGAACCTAGTGTGCGAACTTAAGAAGGTTATATATCTGAAGATGATTTATGAACTTAAACTTTAAAAAGACTAAGGAATGCAGTTTGAAAACCGTGGTGTTTATGGGTGAAAACTATTTCTGCCGATTTTGGTAATTTGGGGTGTGCAAATGAGAAATGAATCTAAACCCTAAAAAAATGCACTGCATGGGAGTGGTTGTGATTCGAGAAATCAATCTGTAAAATTCTGTCCTAAACCAAGAAATGGTCGTTCCAGACTTGCTTCGGTCACAAAGTGAAGGAGATGGGGTTGATCTTAGAGAGGGAAGCGAAGAAGGTGTTGAGATTATGAAAGTGTTGGATTGTATGACTTGTATTAGAAAGCTGAACTTGCTTGCAGAATGTAAGCTATCAGTTCTGGTGTTTGGATACAATTGTATCAACACTTGGTTTTTGTTGTCTTTTTCTGGAAATAGGGAGGAGAACCTATTTGTACAAGTCATTGTGCCTTACCCACGTCTCTCATGGGAAGTGCAGGAAGTGGAGTGATGGAGTAGTGGAGTTGCGTGTGTTAGTGTCACACGATCAGTCTTGCCCACTTTTCCCATCATCACTAAACGTCCATGTCTTCCTAACACGTTCTTGTGATAGCGCGTTGTGCGCTGCACGCTGTAAACCGTCAGACAAATACCACAGTATGTATCCCCCAGTTTGTGACATGATTAATGTCTCGAGTGTGGATTGTGGGACCCACAGAAAGCAGCATGTGATGCTAGATTAAATAACTAAGTTATTTAGGAAGTCGATATTTGTGAAATATTGTGTGCATTCTATGTATGTAATGCATCAAATATATTCAGCGTGTATGAAGCATCGCTGTTTTAAGGCTTAACGGAGTAAGTCGCGGAAAATAGCATCACGTCCATCCATCTTCGAGTGATCGTTTGGAGGCTGTACAGGTTAGACCTGACTTGGCCGATCACTCTGTGTGGAAGAGTGGTGGATGGTGATCGTGGTGATACCTCACTGGTCGCCTAAATCCTAGCTTAGGCTGTCCGTCCAGGCTGGTGAAGTTGGACGGACGAAATGGCTTGCGACCCACATCTGCGAGCGTCGGATTAGGGTTTAGGAGGTGCTCGAACACCAACCTTTAGCTTGGTCGAATCCAAGCATGGGACACGTTTTTGGCAGGGCCGATTAGGCATGCGTGTAGACGGTATCCTGGTGTAGGTGTTTGTACCTCACTGTCCCATGGAGATGCGATCTAAGCCACTCAATTTTTCTGGTAAAGAGGAGTGGTTGAGATCGATTTGCGACAGAAATCCCATGCCGCAAAGGAATTGAAGACCGCACGTCGTGCCTACTTCGGGCGCGCGTTTCGAGACGACCAACCATGGTCGGTCTTGGCCGATCAGTCAGGCGTGCAGTCGGCAGGGCAGTGTACACGTCCGTACCTCACTGTCCCATGAAGATGTGATCTAAGCCACTCAAGTTTCCCGGCAAAGTTGAGTGGTCGAGATCGATTTGCTATTGAAAACGCGCGGCCATGCCTAGTTTGGGCGCACAAATCGAGACGACCAACCATAGTTGGTCTTGACCGATTAGTCATGTATGTAGGCGGGCGCATGGTGATTGTGTTGACATGCTCTGGGCCCTTTGAATCTACATCTACACCCTCCGTTTATACCTGCGAAGATGGATGGTTGAGACTGATTTGCGACACATGTGATGTGTCGCAAACCCTAATTAGGGTTTCACGTCCACGCTACTTTGACTGGACGAATTGGCAAGCCAGGCTTCTCCTTTGGGGAGGCCGACCATGTGGGGCCCATGTTGGGCCGGTGGTGAATGCGCCAATACCTGCCTGGTGGCTATGGGTCCGATCTAAGCCATCCAATCATGCCGGTGAAATTGGATGGTCGTGATCAATTTGGGACCTTTAGTGGAATTTCCTGCGACCCTCAATTATTCACGCTGACACAACTTCGGACAATCGTATATTGCAATCTGTCCAGGTTAAGGAAGAGTCGGTCATGCAGGTAGGAAGAAAGTCCGTCGGTGTACACCAAGGCGCTTGTTCGACCGGCTTTGGGATGATCCACGCCGTCCAACCACGCCGGTGAAGTTGGAAGGACGTGATGAAGTTGAGACTGCCATAGGCGGCCTTTGTTTGTACGATTCCTCCAAGTTTCTCCATACCAGTCTGGACATCCAACTTCAGCCTGGTGTTCGGTGGTAGTTCGGGAGGCATGGTAGGTATTCGACCGACCAGGGCATAAGTGGGCCCGCTGGTGGTCATTAATATAGTAGCCTGCTCCTGCTGAGGATCCTCTAGGCTGGTTAAATCGTGCGGCCAACGTACGTGGTCGTGATTGTTTCTAAGACTGATATGGACAGTCACTATTCAAATATGCTCAATCAGGCTAGTATAACACACCGAGAGATGTAGCCTGTACGAGTATTTCGTGTATGCTTCATTATTAACACTTGGAGATTCGTGTTACTCTGCTGAGAGAAACACTCAGTCGTCATGCCGCACTAATAATGAGAGTTCTGCAGGAAATACAAGGCTAAGCATGCATTAATAATGCTATAAATTCACAGGGTACATGGGATTGTTGCCACATGCTCCATTCTAGGTAAATTAGCGAAGTGAAGAAGTATTCATCATTTTATCAGTGGCTTTATCCTTTGCAGGATGTCAGCGCATAAATTTGGTTTCACAATTTTAGCCCTGAACTAAAATCCACCATCAACATTAAGTCCTCTGCCTAGCACATAATGGTTACACTATTGTGGGGTAGGCATTAGATGGTGACATATACAAATAAAACTTATGAGACAAAGTTAGATGTTACCAGGAGAGACGAGTCGTCCTGTCCTTGGAGCATGTCACGTTCAAGAGGCGTCCAGGCGAGCATTCCCCTAGCATGATGTCGGTCTTGCCTGCTTCGATTGACCTTGCTATGCCTGCTTCAGTCGAGAGTCTGCTTCGTGATTGCTCCGCTCGAGCGTGGGGATGATGTGCCTGCTCAACGGACTGTTGCGCCTGCTTCGCTCGATCGTTGGACTCATCATGCGCCTGCTTGCTCGAACGTGGGCTTGTTATGCCTGCCTTGCTCGAACGTGGGCTTGTTATGCCTTCCTTGCTCGAACGTGGGACCGGACGCGTGCCTGTTGTGCCTGCTTCGACCTATCTGGGCTGGTTGTGCCTGATCAAGTGGGACCCGCCGCATGCCGGCTTTGCTTGGGGCCGGCCGTGCCTGCTTCGACCAATCTGGGGTTGGTTGTGCCTGATCAAGTGGGACCCGCCGCATGCCGGCTTTGCTTGGGGACGGTTGTGCCTGCTTCGACCGAACACCATACCTGTTGCCTCACCCCAACACCAGACTTTCCCCTTGACCAAAACCGGCCTTGCTGATTTGACGAACCCCGACCTTGCTGACGGACATCGCTGCTTCGATCGACACCGTCCTTGCTATCTTGTTTCGTTCGGCCTTGTGACCTTGATCAACGCCAGCTTCGTGGACTTGACCAACACCGGCTTTGTTTGCTAACGTGGCTCAATACCAGCCTTGTTTGCTGATGTGGACCAGTACCAGCCTTGTGACCTTGATCAGCCTTGACCAATACAGGCCCGACGTGACCCAATACTGTCCTACTTGCGTGACGTGATATCAGTCTTGCTTGCGTGACGGGATATTAGCCTTGCGATCTCGAACAACACCGGCTTTGCGGACTTGACTAACACCGGCCCCGTTTGCTGACGTGGCCCAATACCAGCCTTGTCTGCTTTGCCCAACATGGTGTATTTTAACGTGAATGTATGTCCTGTCGTGCGTGACTACACATCCCATGCGTTTTCATACAAGTACTGACTCCCCCGCTTATATTTTATTGTAGGATGAACAAAAGGGGTCCTGCTAAGATGTATTCTGGGAATAATGTTGATGCCAAGTCAGGGAGTGTTGACAGCTTCAAAGATATGCCGAACATAGATGATGAGTTGTTCACCGCGCCCTTTCAACTATCTGAAAATATCCGTTCCACAAGATAACCCTTTTCCTATCGACTTCAAGGTTTGTCATGCTCCGCTGGGCCCTTATGAAGGATGGATGAGACGTATGTTGAGCAATGAGTACATCAAAGATAACTTGACCAAAGCGCAGATTATTGATGTAGCTTGCGTGTTGAAACGACTCTATAGGATGTTAAAGTGGCTTCTGGTGCGAACGTTGAACCGGCTCTTGGAGAGAGTGTTGAAGCAGGATTCTGAAGCGAACGTAGGTCCCGGAGAGATCGTTGAGGCGGCTCTTGAATAGACCATTGAAGCAGCTTCTGAAGCAAATGTGGAGGTGGCTCCTGGAGAGAGCATTGAAGCAGGATTCTGAAGCGAACGTGGGTCCCAGAGAGAGCGTTGATGCGGCTCTTGAATATACCATTGAAGCAGCTTCTGCTGGAGGGAGCGTTGAAGTGGATTCCTCTTCAGTTTGATTTACTTTTGTGAATTCCATGCTTCTTGATTGACCATCTCTCTCGTGTTGAAGAAGTCCTTGACTGACGGTGAAGGAACTTCGTTCTGAGCCTCAGTCTCCAAGCGTGGTTTACATGGTTCTATCTTGTATGCCCGATGGGTCTTTTGTACATAATGGTCGTTGATATGGTGAAGCTCTGGATGGTATCAATCGACAAGCAACAACAGTTCTTGGCAGCAGCTGTGATCAGAAGAGACTGTCAGGGAGAGGCGTGGTGGAAACTTGTACGAACTTGGCACCCTCTTAAGTCCCAGGTGCAATCTCCTTTGGTAACAGAACTACTTTTTCCACGGGAGACAAATTCTGAAAGCGTCTCTCATTGATGTAGTTATCGTCCATCCAGATATGGAATATCTTGGACGTTGTTTCATTATTGCGGCAGTCGTGCATGTGGTACTAGAGTTGAAGTTGGCAATTTTGGACGCGCAGGATGTTGTATCTCTGTGGCTTTCCTCTTGCTGCTTCAGCGAAACTGGTTCTTTCTAGCAGGGCAGATGTTGTTGTACATGAGCGTTCAACAGCTTCACGAAGTCCAGAGGATGACCAAAAGCGCAGATTCTCCAACATAGCACGATAGACATGCACCATCGTCTGATAGAGTGACTCGCCCAGATTTTGCTCGACATGACGCGTGGACATCGTTATCTTCTTGAGGCGGGTCTCTTGAGGTATCGGATCCAGTGGAAGATTACCGTCATAGAGCGTTGATACGTTGCACCGGCATTCTTTAAACCAAATAGCAGTACAGTATAATAAAAATTTCCGAGAGGAGTTCGAAAAGATATCTTACTTTCGTCATGCTCGTATATCCTTATCTGGTTGTAGCCGCTACATCCATCCATGGAGGAGAACATGCCGTGTCCGCTGGTTGCATCTGCTAACATGTCGATGTTAGGTAGAGGAGAATCGTTTTTGGGGCGGCATCTGTTCAAGTCTCTGAAATCCATGCAGCACATGATCTGTCCATTTTCCTCGTGTCTGAACTGCAACCGGCTTGGATCCAGGTATGACATGTAGATGATGGGTGACCAATCTAAATCTGGCATTTCTTCATACGTCCAGGAAAATATGTCCTGGTATTTGATCGCTGTCGTATGCGTCAAAAATAAATTACTTTCTCACTACTCAAAATATAAAATATAGCAAGGCAAGAAAGGATCGTTCCCACAGAGAGGACTAGGTTGTCAATATGTTTTGGCATCTTAAGCAAACAATGGGGGGATGTTTTGTTTTTATGAAACTAAAAATAAATAAAAGCAAACGATAAAGGTAGACGAATCAAATCGAGGATGAGAAAATATTGGTTACGGATTTCATCTTCATTCACAAACATGTTTTCTACACAATAACTAGAATTGATATTTTAATCTCCATTTTTATCAAAGGCCCTAGGATACCTTGATCGCAAGAATATCCCGCTAATTTCCTCTTGTCATCAACAAACACATTAAAAGATGCGAGTATGAGTTCTATCTAAAAGAACAACCTAACGTGTAAAAGCACTAATCAAGTTTAATTCCCTAGATGCATTAAGTTCTATGAAATCAGGCCAATCAAAGCAATCGAACGTGTAAAAGCACTAATCCAATTTAACAAAGGTTATGATTCACATGTGACTACTAGGATGCATCACTACAAGCAATATTCACAATATGCTACTTACAATCAGAAATTTATCACTTTTGCGTATAATAAACTCTAATCTAGCAATAGAGATGAAAACCAATTCAATCGATTCTAGACTCGACCAAACAAGCATTCAAATCATATAACAATATTAACGATGAATCATAAACGATGAAGTATGGAGACAAAACTACTTTATTGAACACAACCCATGTTTGGAAATCCAACTTATTCCTTAACCAATGATAAAAACTAGGTACTCATCGCATAGGAGTCATAACAAGGAGGAAGATAAAACCTATCATGTTGTAACCCTAGAACCAAAGTAGAAGAGAAGATCCCCCTAGAACTCCTCTTTTCTTTTTTTGAAACCTATTTTGAGGCATACTCATTTTTTTTGAGGCATACTCATCCATTATATTATCTAGGGTGGGTTTATAAGGGGTGTCTAAAGGTAATGTAATTACCTATATATCCCTAAATAATTTCAATTTGTCATAGTTCCCTTATCCTCAAAAACCTAAAATTAAAAATCAAAATAAACTTTAAACTTAAACATCTAGGACTCCAATTCAATAAAGAAATTAATCAAACAAAGGAAACACGAATCGAAGTGAGCGATGTTGGAATGCGAAATCCAAATCTCAATTGCTCTTAGATGTATTTTAGAATGTATGCGTAACAAACCCATCTTGTTTTTGATTGATTTTATTTTGTTTGATCGGTAGAATATGATTTCAAAGATGAAATTAGGGTTTTCAGAAGATCAGTTCGGCTGATCTTGCAGTATCAATTTTGAGCCGAACTTAGTGTATGATTTAGAGAAACACTATGTTCGGCTAATGCGACTTTACAATATTTTCAGCCGAACCTCAATTTTCCAGCCGAACCTCAATTTTCCAGCCGAACCTCAATTTTTCAAGCCGAACCTAGTGGATGATTCAGTTTCTGAGTGAAGTTCGTCTCAAAAGTTATCAGCCGAACTGTTCATCTGGTCAACAGATCTGGGTTTTAAAAATTCAATTTTTTGGAAGATTCAACTTAAAAAGGAAATTAAACCTCGATAGAAGTTTACCTCTGATTTGAATCACACATTTTGGTCACTTCTAATCACTAAAATCTCAAAAGTCAAAACCCAGGCTTTTTTTCTTCACTTCTTCTTCTTCCTCTCAAAAATCCCAACTCTCTCACATAAATTTGATTTTTCTACTAATTCACCACTAATAATTTAATGTTTAATCAATCCTTAAAATTCATAATTAATCAATTCTAATCATAATCATTTACACTAATTATATAAGGGTAGTTATGCCATTATCAAAAATGGTGGATAAGGGGTGATGTTGTTTTTTATTTAGTGACCCTATTTTGGCATTATCTAGTATGCCTCAAAAAAATCTAGTATGCCTCAAAATAGGTTTCATTTTTTTATACTTTTCTGCCTTCACCTTGTGTCGTCTGAACCAGCCCAAAATCAGTGAAGCCCATCCAAAACAGGTCCAAGTCCATTCGAGTCACCTCACCTGAATCTGCGAGTCAACTCGCCTAAACCAGATATTAGCCTAGTTCTGGCTATATTCTTCCCATTTCCAGGACAAATTCCTGGCCTTTTCAATTCCAGATGCATCACTTGCACAACTCACTATAACTCAGCTTTACATGGCAACAGGTCCCTGCAACATTCAACAGCTCAGCCAGCAACTCTGCACCTTCCATTACCATGAACTGATGGCAACAACATCATCTCTGAGGCCTCTATTGCATCAGCTTCATCTCCTAAAACCAACAACATCATACCACCTTAACCTGCTCTGCAATTCAGTTCAAACACTCGTGTCGCATTCCCTGTAGCTCCATTTTCACCACTGCCATAATCATCTGCACATTCACCCATCAAGCACAAACCCTTTATATCTCCACATTCTTCTTATGTAATTTGAGTAGCAGCACTGCCTTCAATACTCACAGCCATCTCCATTATCACTGCAGTTGCATCTTTAATTGTACCAGTTGCTCACTCAGCTTCAGTGCAGCTGCAATTACAGGTTGCCCTCATCTCTTGTTAGTTCATCTCACGTCTCACTGCATCAGTTACTCAGCTGCACTCTCGACCTGCACAACTCCTCCATTCACTAGCATCTGCAACAGACCAAACCGTCATCATTTCATGTTTTCATAGCTTCTAACAAACCCACACTTCTACCTCAATACTTCACAGGACCACCAGCTACTGCAGATCCAACTGCTCTTTGCATTGCATCGCAGCCTTCGTAATACCAACACACAACTTCCTCCATCCCTGCAGTGTATACTCATTTGTGCCTTCATTTGACGGTTTAATTCATTCATTCTTCCAGCGGATTAAAATTTCAGTTCCAGACACAACAATTATGGCATCACTTTTAGCACATTGCACCACTTGATTCACTGCCTCTATTCTTGCAACCTAAACATACATTCTACTGCTTCAGTTCAGCCATTTGATTCTCATCCTCAAACTCCAGCCAAGACAGCAACAACATCACCAGTTTCACTGTTCTTCCCTGCAATTTCATGAGCAACAGCAACACCAGTTTCATCTCAACAACAACACCACTTTCTACAGCTCAAAACCAAATCCAGCTCAAACCCATTCATACCAGCTTCCATCTCCTGAATCACGATCCATTCAACTATGAACTTCAACAGCAACAAATTCATGTCTTCTGCATTTCCTTATACCAACATCTCCATCCAGGTCTTGACCACAACACCTCTTGACCAGCAGCAGCATCAGAACCCTAATCTTATCAATTTCATAAGTTGATTCGATAATATTTCACACCCATCACAAATTCTGTCACAGTAATTCATCAAACGAATCATCCCAGATCCACCAGCTACGAATTCACCTCAAACCCCGTTTAACTTCTTCCGTTTCTGTAGTATTCATTAACTCATCCACATTAACTCAGCATCACAGCTGCGACATAGCCTACTGCAGGTCATATGTAGCCACAGTTCACCATTTCAAGTCTATTATAGCTAAGTCTCGGACTAGGATATAAAGTGTAGTTGAGCTCAAGGACTTCATGGATATTCATCATACAAGTAGAAGAACTACTCAAGGAACCGGTGGAACTTCTCGACAAAAAGGTATGTGAAGACTTGAACTTATCTGTCACTCAAAAGTCTATCTACTCTATCTCCTACTTATTGAGACAAAAAGTCATATGCTATATATAGAATTAGATTATACACATTTGGTATTTCGAGCAGAGTATACCTCGCTTATCTATATCTCAAAATATATGTTGGTAAGCTTTTCGCTTCGACCAAGTTTATCTTTACCTAGTGACGAAAGTCATGATATGTTTCAATCGTCTTGAAAATTTCTTTGACGAGGAATGGTGTAACAATTATATAACGTCCTCTAAGAATGTTTTAATAATTGAAATGAGAGTTTAGATTACACAAGCAATCATGGACATAAGCATTGTTGTGGAAACAGATTTATGTATAAGTCCTATTCCTTGAACCAAAGTTTGCGAACTTTGTTGATCAAGAGAAACCAGAAGAATGGCTTGTTTCCAAGTCCGCGAACTTCCGAACTTCTCATCCCGCGAAATTCTGCTGGAGTTGACAAGCTAGTTGCGTGAGTACCAGTCCGCAAACCGGCGGAAGGTCTCTTGCTGAGATTTTCTACTGGAGTTTGTAAACTCTGCCGGTTTCTTAAGTCCGCGAACCTAGTGTGTGAACTTAAGAAGGTTATATATCTGAAGATGATTTCTGAACTTAAACTTTAAAAAGACTGAGGAATGCAGTTTGCAAACCGTGGCTATAAAAGTTCATGAACCGATTCAAGTGAATCAAATCATCTTTGCTTCAATTGTGTCTTGTGTAGATACATAAGATTTCCTTACAATTGAACAACTCTCTAACTAGTTCATTTGAGTCATTTGAACTAGTTATGGTGAAGAGGAACATGGTTGATATGGAATGCCCATATGGCTAACCTTTTGGTTAACTATTGTTGAACCAACAATGTACAGTTTGGGTATGGTTAACAAACCTAGAAGCGTGCAGTTCATTTGTGTATAAAAAACTAAGTTTTCGATCTAACGGTTGAGAAATATTAGCTTGAATCTAAATCAGGTTTTCATCTAACGGTGAATATTGATTGCTTTGTTACCAAGGAAAAACCCTGATTTGAAAGACTATATAAAGGAGACATCTAGTATTGTGCAAAACTAATCCCCACACCTTACGTGTGATACTAGTTTGCGTACTAAAGTCGGTTCTCCTTTAACCTTTGATTTTCTTCTTCTAAAATCAGGTTAACGACTTAAAGACTTCACTGGGATTGTGAAGCCAGACCGATACTACTTTTATCGTAGTTGTGTGATCTGATCTTGCATCTTCTATCGTACGAGTACAATCAGATTGATTGGATTGAGATTTGATATCTCCAATAGGAAAGATATAAAAAGTAATCACAAACATCTTCGTCTCATTGTTTGTGATTCCACAAAATCTTGTTTCGCTACCATATGATTAAGATTGTTGTGAGGTGATTGATTAATCTAGGTTGTTCTTCAGGAATATAAGACCGGATTATCAATTGGTTCCTGTTCACCTTGATTATTATCAAAAGACGGAACAAAAACTTTAGGGTTTTTCTGTGGGAGACAGATTGATCCTTTGATAGACTTGTCTGTGTGAGAGATTTGTTTATTGTCAAAGCCTGCGATTTTGGGTCGTAGTTGTGGGTGAGATCAGCTAAGGGAATCAAGTGCGCAGTATCCTGCTGGGATCAGAGGCGTAGGGAGTACAACTGTACCTTGGATCAGTGGGAGACTGATTGGGGTTCAACTACAGTTCATTCGAAGTTAGATTGGAGTAGGCTAGTGTCTGTAGCGTCTTAATACAATATGTGTTCAATCTGGACTAGGTCCCAGGGGTTTCTGCATTTGCGGTTTCCTCGTTAACAAAATTCTGGTGTCTGTGTTATTTCAGTTTCCGCATTATATTGTTTTATCTTTATAATTGAAATAATACAGGTTGTGTGTTAGATCATCAATTAGAGTAATCCAACCTTTGGTTGTTGATTGTCATTGATTGATCCTCGGATATTGGTCTTTGGTACCATCCGAGTTATTCCTTGTATTTGATTAGAACTCGCAGTTCCTGCTTGAGTAAATCAAATCAAGAGAGAGATATAAACTCGTTGATATACTTTTAATCGATTGAGTCTTGTTGATTCTCTTAAAAGTATATTCGAGCTTGTCTATACAGATTGCTAAGTGAAATATTAGGTGGTGGTGTTAGACCCCCATTTTTTCAAAAATACCTGCAGATTTTCATAGTAGCAGTTTTAGGGTTCTTCTTGCGTCTTTGGTACCCGATTATGACTTCACCAACCGGTTCACTTCTTTTTCAATCTGAACTTCACTTGGGAGATTTGCTAAATATGCCAATCCAGGACCTTCTCCTGGGAGTCTTGGGGTGTTCTTTCGACGCATTCTTATGCTTGATTTATTAATCGATAATGAAAATTTTATGAATCGACGATTAATCGATGAAGACGATGTTGAAAGGAAGAAGAAGAAGAGAAGCACAAAAAAAATTCTTCCCAAAACCTATTGTGCGGCTAGGTAGAGGAGGAGGGGTCTGATTTTTGTTTTTTGTTGATAGATTAGGATTAGGTTTAATTTATATTCTGGTAGTTATTAGTTTAGTTTAATTTTAATTAGGTTTAAGGGAAAATTAGTAATGCCACTATTTTAGGACATCCCTTATAATTATAGGGTAGATGGCCTTATAAAACAATGGTCCCCCAAAAAATCGTTCAATTTAATTCAGTTAATCAAGAGATCATTCGTTCAAGAAAACCTGGACGCCTATTTTTACCTTCAGCCTTACTGAGAGTGTAAGAAAGCTCACAGTGTTCACATCATTGGGCCGACCGACCAGAGGGCCCGAAGGGCCCGTAGGGAGGGAGTCCCTTTTATGGCCATTTTTTTGTCAAATGGACCCTAACGATTTTGCAAAAAGATTGCTAACATTTCTGTGTCCAATTTCAATATGGTCCGTTGGATCACATTACTTAAAAACACGGAATTGAAAGCAGTCGTTCATATTTCTGTGTGTGGATTCTATAGCGTTCGTTGGATATGAAAACAATGATTTGATGGGAGTCGTTCATCTATAGAGGATTTCGGTCCAATATACAAGAAATTATGAGGGTCTATACTAAATTTATAAGGACCTGAAATCAGAAAATATATAACAGATTTCACACGAAGCTTTCGTTTCTCTCAATTCTTCTTTGAATTAGGTTTAGAGGAGAAAACTAATCGCAAATGAGGACGACGATGCTGCATATGTTCATATTAATTTTATTAAACCTAACCTTCAACCTTCTCCAACTTCAGTCCAATCTCTGTTCACCACTACCACACCAGCAGCAGCGCCGCCACCACTATCACACCCACCATCATAACCCTAACCATTACTATCACCATCAACACTGTTACAGTAAAACACACAAACATAACCGTGACCAGTAACACCGTCACCGCCGCCACCCTTTTCCTCCACCTGCACCACCACTACCGTAACCAGCACCAGCACCCTTCGATTCATTTATACCAGTTTTTCCAACCCTAGCATTCATACCATTTTTGATTTCACCACCACCTGCCTTCACCTCTTTGATGCAATCCATGTCCATATTTTCATACCAATTTTGAAACAAAGACATAAAATTAGAATTCTCAGATTTGATACTTATTACAAACTAAAAAATTCATATAAATTCAATCATTCAATCATAAACCCATTAACATCAACAGCTAAATTATCAATCAAATCTAACACTTGCGCTAAATTGTAAACCCAACTATTTTCTTGAAAAAAATGAATCATAAGAAATAGTCATCTTAATCAATATCAATTTTCCTTTAAAGAATATAGCTTAACGGATGCTGCAAAGTAGTTGTTGGGTTTCATCCTTCGATTTCATGATGGATGTGGACTGTGAAGTTGTTAGCAGAAAGATGAAAATCAGCTGTTAGAGCAACAACTGAGGGAGAACGAGAATGCGTGAATGAGTTTGTAAAGATTTGGTTATGGTAATAAAAAATTACTGAAAAAGCGGGGGTCTAACAATACCACCCAATATTTCGCTTAACAGTCTGTATGGACAAACTCCAATATACTTTTTATGAGAATCAACTAGACAGTTAGACTCAATCAATAAAAAGATATATCAAAGAGTTTGTATCTCAATCTCTCGATTTGATCTTTACTCAAGCAAATGAAAATCTGCGAGTCTTTATCAAAGAGAGATAACTTGGAAGGTACCAAAGACAAATGTCCAAGGATCAATCAATATCAATCAACAACCAAAGGTTGGATTTCCAATTGATGATCTTTAACGCACAACCTGTATTATTTCAATTATATAAAAAATATAATGCGGAAAAGAAATAACACAGACACCAGAAGTTTTGTTAACGAGGAAACTGCAAATGCAGAAAAACCCCGGGACCTAATCCAGATTGAATACACACTATATTAAGCCGCTACAAACACTAGCCTACTACAAGCTAACTTCGGACTGGACTATAGTTGAACCCCAATCAGTCTCCCACCGATTCAACGTACAGTTGTACTCCTATGCCTCTGATCCCAGCAGGATACTGCGCATTTGATTCCTTTAGCTGATCTCACCCACAACTAAGAGTCGCTGCAACCTAAAATCGCAGACTTGATAATAAATAAATCTGTCTCACACAAAAAAGTCTATCAAAGAATAAATCTGTCTCCCACAGAAAAACCCTAGGTTTTTGTTCCGTCTTAAGATATAAAATCAAGGTGAACAGGAACCAATTGATAATCTGGTCTTATATTCCCGAAGAACATCCTAGATTAATCAATCAACTCTCAACAATCCTTCTTGACTACACAAGCGGTTTGTCGAGGAATCACAAACAGTGATATGAAGATGTTTGTGACTTCTTTTTCTTGCCTATCGGAGAACTTTCACGATCTCAAGCTAATCAATAGATTGTACTCGTACGATAGAAGATGCAAGATCAGATCACACAACTACGATAAAAGTAGTACCAGTCTGGATTCACAATCCCAATGAAGTCTTTAAGTCGTTAACCTGGTTTTAGAGAAGAAAACCAAAGGTTAAAGAAGAATCGACTCTACCGAGGACACTAGTATCACACAGACGTGTGGGGATTAGTTTTGCACAATGCTAGATGTCTCCTTTATATAGCCTTCAAATCAGGGTTTTTCCTTAGTTACAAAGCAATCCATATTCACCGCTATATGAAAACCTGATTTAGATTCAAACTAATATTTCTCAACTGTTAGATCGAAATTTTAGCTTGTCACACACACTTGGGTAGACGTTTACTGGGTTTGTGAAAACCGTGCCCGAATGTGTACGTGTATGTTGGTTCAACATAGTAACCCAAAAGGTTAACCATATGAGCAATTCATATTAACCTAGTTATTTTTCACCATAACTAGTTCAATTGACTCAAATGAACTAGTTAGAGAGTTTTTCAATTGCTATGAGATCTTATGTAACTACATAAGACACAATTGAAACAAAGATGATTCGATTCGATTGAATCGGCTCATGAAATTTATAGCCACGGTTTGTATAAAGCATTCCTTAGTAATTTAAGTTTCATGTTCAGAGCACATCTTTAGATCATAACCACTTAAGCTCACAAACAAGTTCGCAGACTTAAGGAAACCGGCAGAGTTTTCCAAACTCAGCAGAAAATCTCGGCAAAGAGACTTCCGCCAGTTCGCGGACTAGGTTCGCGGACTTGAACTTCACGAACGAATTTGGAATCCCAGCAGAAATTCTCGGTACAAGAACTTCCGACAGTTCGCGGACTGAGTTCGCAAACTGGGTTCGCGGACTTGGCAAAGCCAATTCCTCCGGTTTCTCTCAATCAACAAAGTTCGGAAACTTCGGATTAAGGAATACATGGTTATGTAATCTAAACTCTCATTCCAATCATTGAGATATTCTTAGAGGACGTTATATAGCTGTTATTCACAAACTGTTTCACGTCAGAGCAATTCTCAAAGTAATTGAAACTTTTCATGAATTTCGTCACTAGGTGAAGATAAACTTGATCAAAGCGAAACGCTTTACCAACACACGATTTCGAGAAAAAGATAAGTAGTGAATACTCAGCTCGAAATGTCAAATGTGTATGATCCAGTCTATATAGCATACGACTTTTTGTCTCAAAAGAAGTAGGAGATAGAATAGATAGACTTTTGAGTGATAGATAAGTTCAAGTCTCCACATACCTTTTTACTGATGAAGTTCCACGGTTCCTTGAGTAGATCTTCATCGTTGTATGAATGAATCTCCATGAAGTCCTTGAGCTCAACTACACTTTTCTATCCTAGTCCGAGACTTAGCTATATTAGACTAGAAATCAAGGCTCATAGTTTTGATCACTAACATTGACAAACATGCTTGATATAGCAACTCATGCGAGGTCGACCGAGATATGTTCTAATAATTACCATCACTATCTTTGACGCGCGTTAACTGCAGGTGAGGTTCTGTGCTTACCTTTGACACGCGTTAGCACAAACTTAAGAGGAACGAACTTAACTCAGGTTAAAAAAGAAAGCAAGTCTCAAATGGCTTGATTCCATACATGATTATTATTACACAAAGAAATGCCAAATTAGGTTCGAGATGCATAAGCCCTGGTAATGTTGATTACTTTTTATAAATAATTATCAAATAAGATTCCCATTAATTTTCTTGAAATGTTTAATGACTGTGTGCTGTGGTGGTCGTGCTTAAAAAAGTTAATAAACATTTTCACTTAATGTATCACCGGTCTAATGCAATGTGAAATGGACCCAATCATTTGTACTAAGATGAATCCGGATGAAATGGATCAGTTTTGCAGGAAAGAAAAGTCAGGATCATTTTTTTTTAAGTCCCATTGCAGCTTTATTTCGTGTTTCTTTTTTTTCGGTCGGCCCTCCCCACCGTGATAATCGTGTTCTAGTACGTATCTGATCCATGGTTTTACTGTTCCGAAATCTTGACAAATAAGCTCATCCTTCACAGAGTTGCTCAATTACAAAACTTTGTAAGCTGGTATTCATTTGTAACATCTCACGCTACCAAGAGCATACGAGACAGATTACAATCCGAACTAAGGCCAGAAAAAAATTGCTTGCCCAAATTCTATGTTAGGATTCTTGCTAGGCCCAAGTACCATGCTAATCTGGTGGCGAAAACCGGAAATAATATGTAGGGGTCTGGTGGCAGGATACCATTAGTCTGCTTTCAGTATGAGCATCATAAGACTTCCCCCTGAAATAGGCTAATCACAAAGTTCATAGAAGCTGACAGAGGCTTAGCTCTCCATACTAATCATGACATTTAAGATTAAGAATATTAGAAGTTCAAATTCTTAGACACATGCAAGAACACAATTTGAAGACGAATGGAAGATAATGAAGGTAGAATTAGCCGAAAGCATATGGAAGAAGCTGCAATTCGCCTGTAGTGTTACATTCACTGCTACAAAACTATGAAGATAAAAGCATTCGTAATACTGCACAGAATATTTCAAGGTGAACTAACCTCTACCCTAATTGGGATTTGATTATTAAGCCTTCGCCTAAACTGCACTTACTCAAGAGCCGCCATTACAAAAAGAATACTATTCGACTTACCAACATTGCGGAATATTTGGTAAGAGTAGTATGTTCAATGATTCTTCAGAATGCTAACCTTCGCCATAGCATTTACAATCGAACTTAGAATCTTTATAGCGCCCGCATAGGTTGATAAAATAGTGACAAACATTATCTACAAGAAATCAAATTCCAATTCATTCAGTTGTAATCAGAACATTCGTCAGAGTTCGTGCAAGTGATATAAGAGAGAGCCGAAGACTTTAATACACAAAAACAACCCCTTCTGGAAATGGTCTTCCGAAAATGCCACCCGAAACACACAGATAATACCCTTTTGGGCTTTTATAGACGTTTATGCCCTTATTTAGAAAAGGTCCACACCCTTTTGACTGAGTCAGCTACCACCTCAGCAAAATTTCGACCGAGTCAGCAACCACCTTAGCAGAAATTTCAACCGACGTTAATCTCACGATTTATAAAGGGGGATACCATCATTACTAAGTGTTGATACCATTTTATCGATCCAACGGTCAGGATCGGTGGGATCTTTTTGTCCTATATGAAACGGTATCAACACTTAGTAATGCTAGTATCCCCTTATAAATCATGGCTAATCTCTTCTTGATATTAACATATCTCTTGTTATTTCCGTCATTTTCAGTTTCATCTCCTTCTTCTCAAACCCTTCTCTCGTTTCTCAGTTTTCATCTCCTTCCCTCTCAAACCCTTCTCTCACTTTTAGCAAAATCTGTGTAGCAAAATCTATGTCAACACATAGATCTGCTGCCTTCAAGATTGACGTTTTCATTGATATTAGAGGATAAACCAATACCTCATAATAAAAAATCAGATAAATGCTATATTTTTAGATTTTTACATACCCTATTCGCAATCTATGAAAAACTAATAAATATGGATATAAATTAGGTATCTGGAAGAAGAGATTAGGGAAGAAGATTTGGATAAAGGGAGAGCCTAGAAATTGCAGGATACAAAGATATCAACCCAACTTCAAAACGGGCAGAAGAAAAAAAAAAAGAAGGTATGATTTAGGGTTTAATATCATCTATAATTAATCTGAATCTAGAGAAACAAGAATCTATTACGGTAAAAATTTAGAAGAGATATGTTTGATTATTTTTAAACAAATTTGTGAGATATGAAATGAAAGTTTAATTGATTATTGATCCATCTTCTTCAAAGTCGACAGTTTTAGTAGATAGGAACGTAGTTTTACTTAATCACTATATCTTTGTGTCGGGGGTTTACTTTGAGTAACTAAAGAATCTGAATTACCATTATGTTATTACTAATTATGTTTGTAGGTTCAAGTTATGGGTGCAGGAGTGAAGAAGAAGAAGAAGTGTGCTCAAAAAGTGAAATTTGATGATCATGTGGATAAAAGAGTGTCGGATGCCACTGTGGAGGACAAAAGAGTGGTATCTAAGGATGGTGTTGAAAGGTAGATAGGTGAAAGTTAGTCTATTAAGGCTAACCATTCATTTTATGTGCTATGTCAGGTCATTATATATTCCTGGAAGTGTTTGTATTGGTAGTATTGTTTTTTAACCTTCTTCTGGCATATGCTCATTCTCATATATAGTTAAATACTGGACACATCTGGATTAGTTTTTGGTATGAGTTCGATCAATAGTTGACTTCAGATACAAACTTGATAGCAACTAACTTTCTTTGGTTGATAATGCTCATTGGAATGTTCATTTCTTCATTCAAGTAGCATCCTTGATGGCATCAGCAGCTCCTTGTGCCTTTTCCTTCATCTGTTGACCAGCCTATACATACTTAAACTCTTCAATAAGAGACATGCAAATTAAATGCCTCTGTGCAAATCCTCTTTTTTCCATGTTGCTGCATTATTCTTTCTAGGTTTATTTGGTATAAGCCGCTTGTAAGCGGAAACTAGGCCGGTTGTCTGTTGGCCGCTTGTAAGAGGTAATAATCTAAGAGGTAATAGAAACTAGCGTTTGATGCTTCTTTACATTGTTGCTGCTACATATATACTTATGGTTTATATGCAGGTGCATTTTTTTATTATAATCGTTATAAACATCATGCTTTTGATCTTTTTGCTGTGTTAGTACTTATTTTGGGTATTGGTGTTGTCTTCTTTGGGCTGGTCAAGGTGCTATTATGGCTTCATATCCTCCTCAAGATGGGAAAGGAACTTGTACGGTTATATTCTGGAGTATTTTCAACATCTGTGGTGATATCGGTGAGTACGTAATATGTATCTTCCTTTTATTAGTAGTGTGTGAATAGACTAAATTTCATTCTTAAGATTTTGGCCGGAAAATTATTAGTGTTAGTCTCAACTGTTGATGATGAAGATATTGAAACCTTCCCAATTAAAATCTAATTGTGTTTTACTATTTGTTATCTTGCATATGTGGGTTAATTCCATTGATATTGAAATACAATAGAAAGGAGATTGTTTCAGTTACTGATGGGTGATATAGAAGAGGCATCACTGAGGTTGTTGTAGGTGATCATCTATCAATTCTCGTGTTAAAGCCTCTAGAGGAATGATCATCCATCCCTTCACAAAAAAAGCTACTATCAAGAACAAGTACGTTATTCGTATTCACTTCTTTATTGTTTCTAATGGTATCTGTATTTTATATAATGAATCCTAATCACCTTTTTTTGTTGTTGCCAATGTGGGTATATAACCAAGTATTAGAACAGATTCCTCGAGTCATATTCATCGTTGGATGCCCATATGGAAGTGGATTGCAGAGGTCAGTGTTTCCTTTTAAGTGTGATGCACGGATGCCTTTCAGAAATTTAAAAAAAAATATGTTAGGGAAAGTTAGGGACATGATAAAAGTTAAAATCCCTTGTGACAGCTATTGATGTTTAACCATTGCTTACATTTTTTTTGTAGAACATCAAAAAAATAAAAAATCCCATTTATTTACTACAATTCCGTAGTTTAGTGTCTTTCATCTTAGAGGTATTAGCACTCATTTTTTATGTTTCAGGTTGCAAGGATTTTTTTGAGTATTAGTCATACATTGAAGAGATTGGAAAAAGTTGGAATTTTTTCCAGAGACCTGACAGAATGTGATAAAATCTTGGCAGGATCTACATAAAAATGCCAGTTTTGTAATGATTGATCCTCTCTAAATTCCTTGGTATATGAATTTTTGTTATTCGTCTTTGTTTGGTGCATTCAGAAAATGATAGCTGATTTGCAGAGACGTCTAGCAGATGGAACACCAAGATTTGTATCGTTAGACAAATTTTTGAATAGATATGCTAAAAAAAGTTTGAATACATCAAAGGTGGATAGTTCGAGGCTTAGTTCACTACTTTGGTCATTGGTTTGGAATCTCATTACTAGTCATGTTATTTTTTATTAGATCATTTTATTTGTACAGTTTATTCCAGCGGATCACTTGTCCGTTTTATGTTATATGAGAAAATGACGCCAAAATAATTATTTATGTTGGATTTTCTTCACATCTCAAAATAAAACGAAGTGACTATTATCATCCGTTTGCGATTTACATATATCGAATTTAGAACAAGGCATCATCCGATTGTATTGATCCACAAAAAGGCATCATACGACTGTAAAAGACGTGCCTAAGAATGAAACTTAAAAATAAAAAAATTAATTTTATTGAAATTAGAAAAAATAGCATAATTTGCTAAAATGTTTTGCCAAAAAAAAGTAACATAAACTGAATTTATAAAAATAAATTACAGAGATTTTTTTAAAAGAATTTACGTATAATTAATAAAATATGCACAATCTTGGAATGGATTGTAGAAGTAGTAAAGATAATGAGTTATCGAACACGAAAAGAAAAAATATATAACTTTGAAAATAAGGCATCAAAATTTATGTTAACGAGGAAAACAATAAAGTAGAAAAAACTTGAGACGTCGTCCAGTTTGAAGACATTATTCGAGATATAAGTCTACGTTGTTCGGATTCTTTTCATTCCTCAAATTCTTACTATTTTATTGGAATATGCTTTGAGATTAAACTATGTTGACGATAATTTCTCTAATTCTCTTTATTTCATTGGAAGATATGTCATGTACCTGTTATGAGAGAGGAGTCCCCATGGCAATTGAATGTCTGACTTTAGTAAAGGGTATAGTATTGGTGTTTAACTTACTAACGGGTGTTGTTGTCAAATGTAATAGGTGGGCTAGATGCAACCACCTGTGCTCTTACTAGTCGTAGATCCTAGGTTAGGCTTTAGAGTTTGTGTATCTATTTAAGCTTAGAGTCTGTAAGAGAAAGGAATCAATGAATTAAGAAAAGAAGAAAGGCTGCGGGCTCTGCGGAGTAGCGGTGTAATCCAAGTTATCTATCATTCATCGCTATCATTAGTACTAAAATCATTACAATTGGTATCATCCAGTTCTTGTGCATGCTTTGAAATCAACGGAGGTCCAATGGAGGGTAGTGCTGCTACACATCAGAAGGTGACACTTGCAAGTTATTGGCTCAAAAGCTACAACAAGCTAAGGTTCTATGTACTATATTGCTACTTTCAAAGCCTAATGAAAGTGATTGTGGGAATGTTCAAGAATTACCTCATGAGCTGCATCACCCTAGAAAGTGGACTTCGGATGGTGAAACACAGTTTCTAATCTTGTTGTTGAAGTATGGTTTGCTTGAAGCGATTGCAATATTATATCTGGGCTCATGGAATATTTTTCAACTTAAATTGCAGAGTTTTCGGTGTGTTCTTTATGGTTTCCTTGATTTGCAACAGTGGGTTCCCCTATATTACATGTTTTCATTTTTTACTGATTTTGGTAATTGGTTGGATCGATTTGTTAACACCTATTATACATCATCTAGAGAGAGACGTTCCCAACTGATAAACACTTTAAGTGCAACAAGTGATTTTGTTGAGTTTCACGACTATCGTCTTAAGGCGATTCTTATACGTGTTCAAAGTTGTGTTGGTCAGTTGAGCAAAAGTTATTTATAACCGGAACTACTCAGTGAATGGTCTGCTAGTGTTATGGGGGATTTGAATGGTGGTGTTTTTGTTCAGCTTCACTTTGGTTCTACATATTCTGTATTCGATCCAGTAAAGAGGAGTGGTGGGTCAGTTTTAATGGATGCTTACAATGATAAGTCGGTTTATGAGCTTGTTACAAAGGTCCTTTATGATGATTTTTTGCTGGTTATTGTGGGCATACATGCACATGGAAATGTTCCACAACATGCTTTACTGAAATTTCTGCATCCAGTCATGCTTCTCTTGCCGAGTATGATAAATGTGAAGACAATTGTTTATAATTGGAGATCGGTTTATCCAAGTCCCTCACATGAATTTTATAATGCTAATCAGGCTCAAGTTCGACAAGAAAGTGTTAAGGTAATTCTATATGTTTGTTTGATTAATTTTCCCATCTCTCTATATTTTACAGCATATTGTTGTCAATTATTGGGGGTTTTTAGTGAATCTACATACTTGGGGAGGAGGAAAAGAATTCAGGTTGAATCTGTTGTAGTTAACTTCACACCTTTATTTTTTTGGACATTTTTATTGATGTGGAAATTTACAACAAATGGTGTTGCTCATCTTGATGGTGTGCTTATAGAAATTCTTAGTCAGATCTATAACAAAGTTCCGGGGCAGTTCAAAGACACGCCTCCTATTTATAAGCGCAACGGAGTCTTGGACACTACTAAAGTTTTAAGGGTTGTTGCTATCAGTACACACTTACCTGAAGGTTCTGCACATCGTATACATGTTTTCCTTAACGGATGGAACTCAGAGTTAGGATCAGTGCTTGATTTTGAATGGAGGGAAGTTAAGGAGATCAAGCAACATAATACTGAGAAGGTTGAAATTGTTACTTATAGTAGTAACTCCCAAATTGTTCGATATGGATATTGTATCCATTTTGATGTTGGGAGACAAGCGTAGGAGAGTTCATTTTTCTGGTTAATTTTCTGGGAATAGCTGGACCTATGTACGCGCATTGCAGTTCGCATGAGAAGGTTATGGTTATTACTGACCCAGACATTGAAGCGTAGAAGTATCTTACAGTGGTACTCCCCAGATGTGAGGCGGAGGTGCAGCCACACCATTCAATTTTAGCCGAGGACAAGATGATGTTAGAAAGGGGTGTTGGTGTGTATGCATCTCAAACTGAGAGTTTAAAATATAATATACATCCTTACCTTGGGGGAATGACCACAAGGAGGTGTTTACTGGTTGACTTTAAGGGGGAACCACCACCGTATATGGTCATTACATTCTGCCGGCAATTGGTCAGCCGATTCTTGATCTGGGAGTTGAAGTTTATAAAAACCTTAAACGGGGATTTTTTAACCTTGGGTATATATGTTTGCTCACGGTGATTTTCAACTTGTTAAGACGTTATTGTGGATTGATTACTGGAAATGGGAATTCAGTTTGTTTCGTATGGGCTTATGGAGTGCAGGAGATTTGGCGGGTTACGGGAAGTTTCGTTGTGCAACATCTATCATCATTAGCTTGGAAGTTCATGTTTGCATGGGCAGAGCTGACTACAGATACCTAAGAGTTAGTGGTGCTTCGACAAATGAAATGTTGGCATGGCACAGGACAACAACATGTCATCCAGTACATGTTATGAGAGAGGAGTGGCCCACATCGTACATGACAAGTAGGCAACAACAACTTCCACCTTGCCTACTTAACAAGCCTTTTTCCTTTACCCTCATCCTTGAGGACAAGGATGTTCTGAAGTGGATGGTATTGTCATGTACCTGTTATGAGAGAGGAGTGCCCATAGCAATTGAATGTCTGACTTTAGTAAAGGGTATAGTATTGGTGTTTAACTTACTAACGGGTGCTGTTATCAAATGTAATAGGTGGGATAGATGCAACCACATGTGCTCTTCCTAGACGTAGATCCTAGGTTAGGCTTTAGAGTTTGTGTAGCTATTTAAGCTTAGAGCCTGTAAGAGAAAGGAATCAATGAATTAAGAAAAGAAGAAAGGTTGTGGGCTCTGCGGAATAGCGGTGTAATCCAAGTTATCTATCAATCATCTCTATCATTAGTACTAAAATCATTACAAGATGCTATGAGATTGACTTGTGTTGGTATTATTCCTCAATTATTTTTTTCTATTTCATTAGAATATATGTTAAAAGATTGATTATTTTAATAAAATTCCTTGAATTGTTTTTATTTTATTGAAATATACATTGAGATTGATCCAAGACGGTATAAGATTTCATTATTAGTTCTATTGATACTATGCATATGCGACGATATGAGATGGACCTAAGTCGATATATGATTTACATAAGGTAGTTCTAAGGAACAAGTACCCAAAAGAGCTAGAACCTGTTTGATATATCAGAACTCTAAATTTACCAATGAACCACAAAAATTGCTTTTTGTCTACATCTGTGATTAATAAGATTGTATACCAGGCGTCTATCTCTAGCAATGTGAACCAGATTATGCCTCGCGGCATCTTCAGATAATCGAAATATTTATACCAGGATTTTAAACCTATACCGATGAATTAGAAAATTTGTTTTCCTCCAAATGGATGATCACTATTCTTATCTTCAAACCTTGAGTCAATAAATATATTTGAAATAGTCAATCCTTAAACAAACTTGATTAGCCTTGTATCGGAAAAGAATGTCTATAGAATAACCAAGTTTGATCTATCAAGGTTCAACTTTACTGATAGCAATCAAGTCAACAATGGAAAAATAATAATACGATTTAGTTTTACACCAATGGTACCATGTAATTAAACGTAATTTCTAGGTAGGGATTCAACCGGAGGTTCAACACACTAAATAATAACGAAATACCAATTAGTGTTATGTCGATTTTACGAAGTCCAAAGATAAATTATACTTCAGAACTCTATATACCAAAATTGTATGAAACAACTAGTATATATTTCCTTGACACTCTGACCACAATAAAATGATATAGGCACCAATATTAGAGATAAGTAAATAAACTTCGTATGTTAAGTTTTCAAGAATGTAAATGATATAGTCACCAATATTAGATATAGGAATGAAACAAGTCAAGAATGTACACTACCTCGAACTAAATGATAGTGTGTGTTCGTTGATGCCGACACTTCTTCAGGTTCTTCAGAGAAAACTTGACATACCAATGATTGGTGTAATCAACCGAGCAATAACACATGAGATTATTGGATATTCCATGAGAGATTCACTTATAGGTTAAATATAAAGAAGTTTATCCAGATCTATGATTCATTTTATCTCATCGGACATATATTTCATAAGAGATTCACCTAATTTTGTTCCAGGAAAGAGATTCATTCGAATTTAAGACTCGGTCGATCTCATCTAGTATTCCACGAGAGATTCCCCTAGGTCTACTTCAAATAAGATATTTACTCGTATTTAGGCTTGTTGTAATTGAATGTGAGATTTACATAACTATTTTTCTATGAAAGAACAAGTCAACTCTTGAGTTCATTCAATCATAATATCGTCCTGCACATACTTTATCCCAAGACACTGAGATATTTGAATACTTTGTGTTGCAGGTTAACTGGGTATTCAAGCCTCAAGAGAACATGAATGAGAAGGAAATGGATGTTCTGGAGAAGGTACCAAATACACGATGAGGGAGTCAGATGTGAAATCCTGCACCAGAAAGGCGGATCGGCGATGTCAACTCAGTAGACCTAGTTTGTATTTCTCATCCTTATTTCTTAATCTAATCTAGATGTCCATGATTTTTTTAAGCAAATTGGTTTATTTCTTAATGTGTCTTTAAGTTCATGATCCGTATTCCTCTTTAATTTAAGATTTTACAATCAGATTTCAAAGGATAATTTTTTCATCTCTTCAAATGTCTTTCTAACTTTCCTCTTTTCTCCTCTAATGTGTTTATAGATTGTTACCCCCTTAATGGCGTTTGCCTTTGTTATTGTTGTGATTACACTGTTTGCTCTTTTAGCTAAGTTGCTTGTTGAAGCCAAGTTGTCGCCATTGTTTCTTCATCATGAGAGTGTTCAACTCAGTCTGCACCGATTCACAAATCTTTTAATGTAAAGTCAAAGGCATAAAAAGAGGAAGAAAAAGAAAATTGAAATTCAAAAATCCAACTTCAACTTTGGTAACTACTTCCTGAAATTTCTCTATGGATTGATACTCCTGTATATTGCTACTGAAAATAGGTGGCTAGTCAATAACCACCAAATATCTTCTTTCCAAAAATCCTACACCAGAAAATCTTTGCATATATTGGTAAAACCTAAATCGAATGGGTTATATTGTTATATAAAACAAGACCAAATTGTAGCATAGGAACCAAAAGATAATTGTTTCATCAAGAATACAATGGCAGAAGAAAATGAGACACAAGTTATTGATCTAGCTGAAAAATTCAAGCAAGCAGCGCTGGAACTTGACAAGGAAGATGATATTCCTGAAGAACTGACTGATGAAGGAAATAATGAAACAATTGAGGATTGGGATAATTGTCTTATTGGAATGCTTATTATGGAAGAAGGATCTATGGGGTTTAAAGCAGTACAGCATCACATTAAGTTTGTATGGGACTATATTCCAGAAGGAGAAGTGAAGGTTGTGGAGATTGATAAGAACATAATGGTTTTCAAGTTCAAAGATGAAGAAACAAAAAATAACATCTTCATTACTAGACCATGGAGCATCAATAGTAACTTGGTCATCCTTCATCATTACAACTCTGAGGTAATCTACAAAGATGTTGATTGGAATCATCAATGTTTTTGGATTCAACTTAAGAAGCTACTGCCTGAACATCTAAACACCATATCTGTGACCAAGATTGGTAAACTAATGGGAGAGGTCATTGCAATTGAACCAAAGGATGACATCCCAGTTGACAAAGATGGAGTAAAATTTTGTGTCATCATAAACATAAATAATCCACTGAGAAGAGGAGCAATTGCAAAAATTATTTCAGGGTATACAAGATGGATCAAATTCTACTATGAAAAACAGCCCCATAACATCTGTCCTAGTTGTTACATCATCAAGCACACCAAAAAGGCTTGTAAGGTAGCAACTGATTTCTTGCAAAAAGCACATAATAAGCCATACTGGTTTGGAAAGTCTAAAATTACAATCAAGAAGACTCTGGTGGAAGGAAAAGATAATGTTGCTGCTCCAAGTTGCCAAAAGAAAAAGGAGACTGTTAGAACTACTTTCATCCCTCCTAAATACGGTATTCTCTTATCACCTAGAATGGATATTGCATCTCAAATGGAGGATGATAATGAGTCGGCAAGATTGGGAAAGAGACTCAGGATAACTGCATCACAGGAAAGTGAAATCAACTGCTCATCTAGTCACTCTCATGATGGAAAAACAATGGAAACACAAGCTAAAGATAGGGTCACATCTAAGGGGAAACAAACTAACAACACAGTAGGGGAGCTTAAGGTAATATACAAAAACCACTATACAAATTTGAAATTCCTTCATAAAGCTTGCTTTTTTGCTACCATCCTTAAATTACATTATCCTACTCATATATTCTGCACTGATTTTTTGAATGCTTTAAACATGAAAATCATATCATGGAATGTCTGTGGATTTGGGAACAAGGATACCAGAAATCATCTTAACATGCTTATAAAATCACAAACCCTGATATAATCTTCCTATCTGAAACCAAGAATCAATCCAAAAGGATGAAAAACCTTTTGAAAAGATTCAAATACCCAAATATCACTCTTCTTAATCCTATTGGTCTCTCTGGTGTCTTATGCATGCTTTGGAATATGGAATTGATCTACAGATCATTGATTCTCAATTGAACATGATAAACTGCATTGTTAAGCTTGATAATCAGAACAATAGTACTCTTTTGACCTGTTTATATGGTGCTCTAAATGATAGTGATAAGAAAAATCAATGGGATCATCTTAATCATATATGGATGACTTATAACAATCCTTGGATAGTTATAGGAGACCTTAATTTCATCTTACATACTAGTGAAAAAGAAGGTGGTAACACTCATAGTCAAAGTGACATAGATGCTAATAACCTTCTTATAGATAATAATAATCTTACTAGTATGCCCTATATAGGTAACCCTTTTACCTGGACAAATAGGAGAATTGGTGATGATCCTATACTAGAAAGACTAAATAGAGCTCTCATTTCATATGACTGGTCTAATATCTATCCTAAGGATGCTCTATATCACTTAACTGTAGTTGCTAGTGATCACTGCCCCATAATGCTTATCACTAGTAAAGTGGAATGCAACACTAAAAATCCTTTTAGAGTGAATAAATCTTGGTTCAGAGACTCAACCTGTTCTGAATTAATCAAAAATGGATGAAAAAGTAATGCTTCTGGTTCTGCTGGGTTTGTCCTTGTTAATTGTCTGCATAATACTAAGCACTTTCTTAGGAATTGGAATTATCAACACTTTGGCAATATTAATTCTCAAATTGCTAATATTGAACTTCAGTTATCCAATCTTACTAGAAATGTTAGAGACCTTAATGACAGCAGGATTGTGGATCTAACAAAAAAACTTAAGTATTGGTATGATGCAGAAGAAGATTTCTGGAGGCAAAGAGGTAAGGGTGATGCTATGCTTTTAGATGATAGGAACACTGCCTACTTTCATCAAAAAGCCAACTTTTAAAAGGAAAAAAACACAGATAGATTATTTACATAACAATATAGGTATTTGGTTAGATGATAGGCAGGATATTGAAAATGAGCTTCTAAGATATTTCAGTAACATGAGTAGAACCTCCAATCCTCATAACTCTGATGCCTATCTGAGCAATATTGATACTTGCATTACTGATCAGGATAACACCTTGCTTACTGCAATGCCTTCAAGTGATGAAATTAAAAAGATTGTTTTTGAAATGAAACCATGGACAACTCCAGGACCAGATGGTTTCCCACCTGGTTTCTATAAACTATGTGGGATACTGTTGGCCCTGAAGTTGTTAAGATGGTTCAGTCTTTCTTTTATTCCCACTATATTTTGAAACAATTGAACCATAACTTCACCACTCTAATACCTAAGAATAATTGTCCTAAAAATGCTGCTGATTTTAGACCTATTAGCCTCTGTAATGTATCCTATAAAATAATATCTAAATTGCTAGCCTCTAGATTTAAGAAAGTTCTTCACAAAATCATTTCACCTTCTCAAACAACTTTCATCTCTAGTAGGCTCATTCATGATAATATTATTATTGCACATGAATTGATTCACTCTATGAAACAAACTAAGGCTAAAGATGGTTGTGTAGCAATCAAATTGGATATGTCAAAGGCTTTTGACATAATAAAATGGTGTTTCCTTCTTAACAGTCTCAAAAAGCTTGGTGTCATATGATTAACCAATGCATCTCTACTGTGTCCACTAGCATTCTTCTTAATGGTGCTCCAGGTAAAATTTACTATCCCCAAAGAGGGTTGAGACAAGGAGATCCCTTGTCTCCATACCTCTTCATTCTTTGCATGGAAGCTTTATTTAGAGGTTTGATTCAGGCTGAAAAGGATAACCTCATTCATGGATATAAAGCTAACAAATATTGCCCCTCTATATCACATTTATTCTTTGCTGATGATTGCTTAATCTTCATTAAGGCTAGAACTAGAGATGCAAGAAACCTAGCTACCCTTATTGAATAATTTAGTAAATTTTCTGGTCAGGCTGTGAATGTTGAGAAATCTTCCCTAGCTTTTAGTAAGAAAGTACCTAATAATATAAAGAATGAGATATCCACCATCCTTAGAATAAGAAGAATGTCCTTAAACGAAAAATACTTGGGAGTTCCTCTTCTCTTACAAAAGAGAAAATTTGACTCCTTCAGTCACTTACTAGAAAGTTCAAAAGGTAGACTTGCTCATTGGAAACCTACTTACCTTTCCCCTCCTGGTAGAACTGTTATGAATCAATCAGTTTTAGGCAGCCTAGCAAAACAACACCTAGCTGTGTTTCCCATGCCAAAAGAACTTACTGACAAACTAGATAGTTTACGAATGAGATTTTGGTGGGGGGAAAAAGGATGAGGAAAAAGGTTGTTATACTAAGGGATGGCAAGACATTGCTCTTCCCAAAGAATTAGGAGGCTTAAACATTAGGAAAACTGATGTGTTAAATCTTGCTCTCTTAACTAAACTAGCCTGGAGACTAGTTGAAAATCCTGATGACAACTGGACTGCTATTCTTAGAGGAAAATATTTTGTTGGTTCTAACCCATTATGCGATAGTGTTTCTAAACATGGCTCTTGGATCTGGAATGGAATCTGCAAAGGTTTAGAAATAGTTAAGAAATTTTATGTTTGGGAAATTGGTAATGGTAGATCTGTGCATATTTGGAAAGACAATTGGATTCCCAATATGCATAGACCTCCTCCCACTCAGTTTTACTCCTCTAATATGGTTTATGTGAGTCAGTTGATAGACCATAATTTGAAATGCTGGAATATGGATACTATCTCTGCGTTGTTTGATAACAATACAGTTAAAGAAATCCTAAAGATTAGAATACCATTTGATGGAGAAGATAAGTTGAGATGGGAACCAAGAAGCAATGGTTACTTCACAGTTAAATATGCTTATAAAGTTATTTTGAATGACAAACTCTTGTCCAGTCCTAGCAAAAATGATATGAGTATCAATTGGAAATCCTTCTGGAAGCATAAACTACCACCTAGAATTCAACACTTTATGTGGAAGTTTTTACATAGATGCTTGCCAACTAGATCCAAGTTAGCTAGAATCACTAAGTATCAATGCACTGATTGTCCTCTTTGTGATCAAGGCCCTGAATGCCCTCAACATCTCTTTCTTACTTGCTATGTTGCTAGAAATATTTGGATTAAGTTTAATAATAGATTATATAACTCTCTCAGTAATACTGATCTACATCAATGGGTAACTCATTTCTTTCAGGCAGGTAACATCTCAGCTGCTTTAGATTTCAGTCAATATGAGTCTGCTGCTATTTGTATGTGGTCAATTTGGAAAGCAAGATGTGCTAAATCCTTTGATAATGTTAATCCTAATGTTGACACTATTGCTGCTTCTATTACTATGCAGCTGAATGATTGGAGAAGTACCATTTTGGCTCCGTCTAATATCAACCAGGCCATAATACAATCTCAGCACTACTGGTCTCCCCCAGATAGTGATTGCATAAAAATAGACTTTGATGCATCATATGTGGATAGTAACAGCTTGTCTGGATGGTCTCTAATATCAAGGAATTTTGCAGGTTACTGCAATGGATTGCGAGGAGGCGCAGCCCAAGCAATAGATCCTGAGCAAGCAGAGGCGTATGCACTCTTAGAGGCAGTTATATGGGCTAAACAAAAAGGCTTAACAAGGTTGCAGCTGGAGGGTGATTGCTTAAACGTCATCAATGATGTTAATGGTCAACACACAGCTGTGAAATGGACTACTCACAGCTTAATAAAAGATACTTTAAACATTTTAAGTTCCTTTTCCTTTTGGTCTTGCACTTATGTGCACAGGGATGCAAACCACATAGCAGACTCTCTAGTTAAATTTGCAAGATCCCATATTATCTGTTTTCAGTATTCTAATTATTTCCCTGACTGGATTCAAACTTTGATCCAACAGGATAAAACTCTCGATTTTTGTTAAAGGGAGAGCAAAATATGATCTGAGAAATGCAAAAATCGTAGTCAACTCACTGACTAGAGATAACTCAGTATATTTTTCTAAATTAGCCTAAAATATCCTTACTAATCCCACCTCCCCTTCACACATGTAAAAAAAACACATCTGATTTCTATTGTCGTCTTCCTCTTTCGTGAAAAGAAGAATCAAAAGAAGAAGAATCCCTAACTAATCAGGGTGTGTGGATTTCTTATGCAAGTGTGGAGGACTTTTGGGGGATTTATTACGACATGATAGGCTACTTTGTAACAGGAACAATATCTCCGCAAGAGGACATTTGACTCATTTGAGTTCTTCTTATTACTTACTGCTCTTTAGTATTGTTGAATAATGTTGATGTTAAGTTAGTTCGTGGACATGTTAGTGTTAATCGGAAATGTGAGAATAGTCACAAGGTTGACCGATTGAGAGTTTTGATTTTAGCATACCTGTTCACAATTCACATATTATTAAAAAAAAATCATTACCATTTAGAGGCATTGGAGTTTAGGATCAGTATCTGTACAAGCTTCCTCAAAGGCTCAAACTTGTTTCCGTTATGTGGAGCGATGTCCAGATTTTAAACCCACGCTTCCATTACCACATGAATTGTGTAGGCGGGAGAAACGGTGCAAAGTTAATTCTTAATCCATATTTGTGCGCTTAGTTTCATGTATAATAACATAGATCATGACATCACGTTTTCCCTTTTCTTATTATCCTGTTTGGCGAAGGCGAGATTTTTAAAAGCCTAATGTAATTTTCTAGGGTTCATGACTATTATCGAAAAAGAAGACGACGTAGAGTTTTAGTTGTTTTTGAACATGTGTGAGAAATTTGTGCGCCTAGCAAGGGTAATTTAGACCGAGTTAGAAATAAATATAGGATTGAGCCTAGTTACCGAGTCAACCACGACTTTTGCGTTCCTCGGATTACTTTTTGCTCTCCCTTTAACAAAAATTCAAAACTCTCATGTAGTTTCTTTCAATCAATATTATCCATCTTTCCTAAAAAAAAAAAAAAAAAAAAAAAAAACTACACTTGTTCATCCAAGTGTGCCTCAGTTAGGACAAGGAGTCATGGTGCAAAGATGAATGATCGCCTACTTTACATTTTTTGTTTTAGCTTGTACTTTTTTATGGGATAAAAACTGATGCCCTTTTGCTGGATTTTACAAATAGAAAGACATGTTCTCGAAACAATACATTTCTTACTTTTTATGGGATAAAAACTGATGCCCTTTTGGGATAACTTGGAGGTACATGAGTATTTCAGGTTATTCCAATTTCTTTAAGAAATTTCACAAATTCTGTAAAACAAGTTTTTAAAGCTTCAAATTTGTTCAACCAGATTGTGGGCTTAAATTTATTTCAACCAGATTGTGTTCTACTGTAAAATAATATGTAGAAAAGTAACTATTCATTCATGTACAACAAGTTGATGAAAACTGTTGCCGATTGTGGTTAGCTGGACTCGTGGCAAGAGATTTTCCAAAATGAGAAATGAAATCAAAAAGAGAAACACACATTTTACTGGACACAATTCACCCTATGCCCCCTAAAAAATGCTCATCTCTGAACTTGTGAAGCAAAATCTCAACGAGCCAGTGTACTGGACTAACAAATATCCCTGCAATATGCACTCATTGCAGTGGGGTACTCAAAGATGTCGCCCCTGCAGGTAGCGACTGAAGCTGGTTCACACTTATTCCAATAAGCAAACAGGTGAAGGCCTCCCACTGGCACAGAGAAAAGACAACATATATATCAACTAACCATTGAAAAGATAATCAAAATAAGTTTCACATGAGGCGCAAAATGACAACATCTAAAGACCAGTTACCAGCATCTTTCATCACATGGTACAAAAGGTAAAATCCCATATGACAGATGGAAGAAATTAGAGCCAAATTTCTCCTGCACATACTTAACAAAAGTGCTTTGTATTACTTCTGAAGGCACTTGATGCAAGAACTATAAGGCACTTGATGCTAAACATATTTTTCAATTTCTTCTACTAGTGCAGCTTCAATGTGTGTTGTTTAACTCATGAACCTAAAGTAAGGAAAACATGAATATAAATGCTAATGGCAAGAGCTTAATCTACTTCCACTGTATGTATATACATGACTGCAGAACACGATACTCCTACTGAAATTAGTCGGAGGACTTCAAAGCCAGAACACTAAACAAAAGCCTCAAAAGAAGATAACTATTCAAACCATCCAATTAATAGACGCACCCTACAAGTTCCAGCAAGTATTTTTACTCTCAACAGATTTCAACAAGGCAAACCTAAGGTTATGAAAAATAAGTTATGTGATAGAATCGGTTTAAGAATACGTAGAGTAGGCTAAGAAGTACTCGTTGCACATTAGTATCGTAGGTAAGAGTTTGAGCATGATCACTCTCTACCCATATATAGATTCCACACAAGTCTTGTAAAAATGATCTAATACAACTCCAGCCAAACAAAATTGTTTATCCTTGTGCATGATCATAAACAGTGAGTAAAGACCAACTAATTATTTTGAAGATAGTTGACATAGAAAAGAGATTGTCTATTAAGTAATGAGATAAGAGTTGTTCACTCTCGCGCATGAGACAAAATTAGAGCATCAGGCTCAATTTGTTGCAATGTTGAGAGAACAAAGACAAACCGTTTTTCACATCCCAGATTCTGCTTGGAAGATAATATCCATACATTTGCATAAGTTTACCCAAAATTAAATCAAATCGAGGAAGAGGAAAGACATAGTTTACGAAATACATACCAAATGCAACCTTTTGCTGTCGAAATAAATCCTCTACAAATGATGTTGTCTGGGACAGTGAGGATGATCAGCTGAAACCTACCAATAAAGTTATTAAACCACAAAATTAAAGATAACCGAAACATTATATCACTGTAAACTGAATTCATAAACATCCAATTAGATAAAAACCCAATACATATGTAAAACCCTAACTTTGAGTTTGAAATCCAAATTAACCAAAATTTTATCTCGAATTCGAGAGAGCCAAAATTAAGCTCACCTATTGAACTCTATAGCTCCTGCTTTCCATATAGTTGGATATTAGTCAATCGGTAAATATAAAACCCTAGCTTTCATGGTGCGGCAGCTGACATTTTATGAATTTGTGCTTAACCAGATGACCACATGATAGTCCCTTTTTATGTCCTTAACCAGTTGTTTGGGCGTAAAGGCCGCATCCAATTCTTTGAATTTGTGCTTGAAAAGCTCTGCAATTCCAGCAGACACCGCTTTGGTTCTTAATTCAGGGTCAGTCCTTTTGTTACTACCACAAGTGTGCACATCGTTTGCGGCTGTGAGTCTCCACCACCCACAAGAATCTAAGGGAACTGCTCGCAGACGCCACTTGCATGTCTTGTCTTTGCATTTGGCAATAAACCCCTGACTGTCGGATTTAAAAGTTGTGTACTCAAAATTTCTTTCTACTTTGGCTATTGCAAGTATAAGTTTCAGCTCCCCCTTGCTTTTGAAAGTGTTTCCCACACATAGATCATCGTGGGAGAAAAGTACAATCATAAAAGGGAGAAATTAACGTACCTTTAGCACCACCATCTCCCTTGGCAGTCTCATTCTTGGACTGATAATCCTCATCGGAACTCGACTCCAGATTGTTAAGAGGGGTCAACGGAGTGTGGGGAAGCATCTTGGATCCGCTGTCATCTCCAGTTGTTGTTTTGGGAGTTAGGGGAGGAATATCTACTTTTACTTCTTCTCCATATATGATTGTGAAAAAGCTTGGGACTCCAGAAACCCCAACTGAACATAAAGTGAAAAATTCTTTGGAGACTCAAAACCAAAGAGAGACCAAGAATATCCCAACCTCCCAAAATATAATCTTGTTAAACTGCCCACCACACCATTAGAAATGTTTTATTCTAGCCCCCCAATATTTACTGTATTCTACGTTTTCATTATCCCAGCATGATTTGATAACTGCAAGTAATTCATACAAGCAACATTTAGATCGAAATCTAGACATAAATTATCTTCAACTAGTACATCTAAGCCTACCAAACCAAAAATGAAAAAATCAAACCCAGAAAGCTTAAAACACAGTATATCCAAATGGTGCTCGACTGCCTGTATGTAAAAAGGGTGCCACCTTCTCATTTCAATCTTCACTCAGCAATACAGGCATCATCATAAAGTAAAGCTGAAACAATTGTTCAATCAATTCATAACCACCAAAAAAAATAAATCTGGAGACGAGGCCTTACCATTGATCAAAAGGTTTAAAAACAACAAATTTACAGATGAACATTTAATTCAAACAGTGATCATTTCAAATCAAGCAATCCCCAAAATTTAAACCCTCATAATTATGGTTCCATTCTGTAACTTCAATTATGAAAGTATTATCTTCTAATTCTAACCCCCCAATAGGGTTACTGAAACCCATCAAACAATAACCAATTGAAATCCTGCAGTCAATCATTTTTAATTTCAATTATAATCAAACATCAAGCCCCAATCGATTTGGAAAAAAAAACATTTCAGAGCATCAATCATGTCAATCAACAAAAACATCATGCATTAGACGATTTTAACAAAAGTAAACAAAGGGTTTAGGTTACTTACTTGTTCTTTTGATAATAAGAAGAGGTGTCCCTGATATAGCACCTCAAGAAGATGAAAGAACAGGCAGAAGAAGAATAAGCAAATGAGGGTAAAGAATTATAGTACGTGCCGAAATATAATATTATATTTAAAAGAATATAAACCGTTGTGCTGTGTAACGGAGGTGTAAGGGGTGGAGTAATGTAAAAGGTCCTCACCCTGGAATATATAGGTACCTCGATCATCCTACTTAACACCTACCTGGCGCCTAGGTGGCCTTGTGGAAAAAAGATCCTTACCCTGGATTGAAAAGGCGGAGACCCTTGAAACCTTATTTAATTCCGTTATCAGAATTATTTTAATATTATCCTAAGGATCCAATATAAGGTGTGCGGACTTTTTAATGGACCCTCTTAATAAAATATCCATAAAACCTATCTTACTTAAATATTTTTATTTTCATCCGGAATCCTGTAAAGAGTCTTCATCTTTCCACATGACCTTAATAATTAAATTCAAATAAAAAAAAGTGATTTTTAATTGTTAATGGGAAATATAAGAATTTTTTAATAAAATGCTAGGGTCCGGTGAAAAGTCTCACTCTTTCTTCAGGACCCCTACACTAAAAACCATACAGAAAAATATTTATTTAAAGTTTTGAAAGTTGGAAATAATAGTAAACAATTGAGGGTCCTCTACTGTTAGGGGCATAAATGTCATATAGTGACATTTTTGGTAGGTTTGGGATTAGGGTGGCACATTTGGGAACCCATTTCGGAGAGGGGCATTTTTAGGAATTGAGTCGAACGAAGAAGAAACTTGTAAAGTAGATTACCTAGCAAAGGGCTTAAATGTGAGAGTAATTACATGTCTCCCTGGAATTGTCTTTGATTTCTCAACATTAATGCGATGATCATCGCGTGATCTTATATTCAAATAAAAAAATACACCCATCAAATCTCTACTACTACTAAGATATACTATCTCCGTCCCTAATTAGATGACCTATTTAAAATTTACTAGTAAATTTAAAAATGATTTATCTCTCAAACTATATAACGGATTTTCTTAATCTTTGTATCATCGGAAAGCATTTTAAAACACATATCTAATGAATATAAAGATGGTATCAAATTTTAAATATTTCTCATAATAATACTAATTTATCACTCCACTTATTTATGGTATAGGTCATCTAATCAGAGACGGAGAAAGTACATTCAAGAATTATGGCAGCTAAATACTTCATTTTTGTGAGGAAAGAAAACAAACAGTAAGCATAGATCAGATATTGAGAAATGAACGAGGAATAAATTACCTTTTTCCCTAGGAGGTAATCTAGATCGTATGGATGGTTCATCATCTTCAGAGCGATGATATGCTGGTGGTTTCTCGTTGGATGACAAAGAAAGGAACCGTGGAGAACAAGACGACGAGAGAGATCTCATTGGTGAAGTAGTGAGAGATCGAAAGAGAAGAAGTGGGGATTTCCCCACCATCATTGACATTCCTATTGCTTTAGTCTTTCTTTACAAATACACCCTAGTAACTAACCAAGAAGTCAAATCACTAGAGAACAATCTAAAATACAGAAGAAGCTCCAAATAATTGCTCAAATGGACATATATGAGCTAAGAAAAGAATCAAAGCCACTAGCTTAATTATACTAACTTACTATGATTCTTTCATAAAAACATTGGCCTAAAATTTAAAGCAGATTCACAATTGGGCAGAAGGACTTGAACCAGACCAAATCAGTGATTATATGGGATGTACAGCTTAGTTGATTGAATAAATCCTAGATTTGATTCGTGATGGTATTATGTAAATTGGTTTCGAAGAAAAACAAAACTTACCTCAAAACCTTCAGAAACCCCAATTCCGAATCGCCAATTTCCCTCACAGACCAACATTCATTTTTCAAGTACAAAAGAAGGGTCCTCAGAGCAACTGCACCATTGAGTTACTATATTCTCAAATTCTCAAGCTATATATGGCTTTTTGGTTTAGAAAATTTGGTATACGATTGTCCATTAAATGTTTTCTATAATTGCTTTTTAACCAAACGGCATGTTAAACCGCGTCTTAGTCTAGATGGTTTTTATAAACACGTTCAGCTGGGAACGTGGTTTATGACTACGTTTTTCTCAGATGGATTTTATAATAACGTTTAATAAAAGGAGATTTATACCTGCGTCTCATATGTCCAGTTTCAGCCTGCCGACGACCAAGCCTATCATCACTTCCAGCCATGGGTTTGATGGTCATATATCAAGGATTAAGAGCTCATCTGAGACCAGCAAAGAGAAGGAGAAACGGAAAGAAATGGAGGTTCATTTGATTGAGTTTGTGACTGATTTCAGAAGACAAGAAAGGGGACTTGTTGCCCTTTGAAAGGATGGGTTCTGTTGGTTCGATTTGGAAGAGATGGACAGGGTTCTTATGCTCGAAATTGTGATGATTTGTGTGGAGTTTTTGAGCCGAAACAGCCAAGAGAAGATAATGTTTTGTTGTTGTTCAAAGAGTAATGAGTAGGTGATGTTTATGAATGATGAATGGTTTTTGAACTGGGGGTTTACTGTGAATAAATTGCAGGTTGAAAAAGAGAGTTTTTACAACAACAAAATTGTGTTATCTCTCAGTCACCAGTTCAAGCACACAACACATTCGAGAAAAGGCCTGAATGAGTTTCTCACCACTTCAAGCTCATTTGTTGTTAGTTGAGCCTGTGTACATTTCCCTGGGTTCTGGTGCAGGCGCTTTTAACACTCACGTTCAACCAAACGTAAATTTAAATTACGTCTCAGTGAGACGCTTTCTTAAAGAACGTTCGGTGTTGGACGTGATTTAAAAGAACGTTTCCATAAACGCTTTCTTAAAGTACTTTAAATGTCGTTTATTAATCGAACGTAAACTTAAAAAACGTTTCATCGTTCCACGCAATTTATAATTTCGTTTATGTCCAACGCATTTTATAACTGCGGGAAACTATATATGAAATTTGCTAAATAAAGTTCTCATATATAAACACCCGGTTTGAAAATATGGAAATATAGCATCAACACTTCAGTTGCTCTCAGACACTACTAATTCAACCACACTAATTGATATGGGCACCTAATTCGATTATTCAATTCTACTCTTTAATTTTGATTTTACCTATTTCCCATCCTTATTTTCCCTAAATCCCATCCAACTACATAATTCAGATTTTGTATAACTCTTTTTAGATAGGATAAACAAAACTCACTCTCTTATTTTCCATAATTAACTTGAACTCTAATCGCGGCCCTAAAATTAATCAGGTTTGAAAACTGATTCCAGATCACCATTAATCTGGTTTGATGATTAAATTGGAAAACTAACTTTTATTTTTGTGCACAATATGACAGTCTGGACATCTACAGCAAAACATTCAGATAGTATAAAGTTGTTAAATTTGGGAATGATTGGATATAATCAAAAACCTAATTATATGATTAGGTTTCGTTAGCATAGTACGCTTTCTTGGTAAGCCAATTTTGGTTCATTGACACGTCGTTTCATTAGCATCAGTACAAAATTAAAAATCCCATAGAGAAAGATATTTAGCAATTGAATGCTAATGAATCAGTGATGGTAGTATGTATATGTGGAGTGACAGTGGTCTTGACATAGGATTAGATTTTATTTTTTTCTTTTCTTTTCTTTTCTTTTCTAACAGAGGATTTGATTTTTGTTAAAGGGAGAGGAAAAATGGATCCGACGAGAGCAACAATCGTTGTTGACTCACTAATAAAACATATTCGATCATGGTTTTCAAATTATGACTTTATTACGCCACTAATCGCACTCATTAACCATACCAAAATGATACCCATTCCTCTACAAACCTCCAGCACCATCATCTCCACCTTCAAACACCCATGGCGGCTATCACCTTATCGGAAATTATTAAATACCAGAAATCTAGGCTGGGGTTAGTGAAACATGAACATAAGAATTTGGAGATAGGATTGAATAGATCTAAAGAGATATCGGTGGAGAAGCCAAGGAAATATATAACGACAAAATATCAGATAATATTACAAGTCGTAATGGAGAGAGAGGATATTGAGTATATGGAGTTGTTACAAAAAACTGGAGAGATAATGGCGGCATTATTAGGAGATTCGAGAATTCATGAATTTTGGGATTTCTTTTTACTGCTTGTAGTTTTTGTGGATTCTTTTTGAATCGATGATAGTGAGACAGTTATTTGATGAATTAATGGGTCACTATAACTAATTAAGATTAAGCAATTTTGATTGAGTTTTTAAACTGGCTCTCCAGATTAAAGTAGTTGCGGATGCTTTGAAGAGACTTGTTGCTAACATGAAAAATCTATCTTTCTTGGAATTTTATGTCTAGAATGACAACACCTTCTACTAAAGAGGTAATGGACGCAATGGAACTGAAATAATAAAGACCAGACATATTACTCCATCGTCAAATTCGTTGGTTTTAGGTGGTGGAGATGATGATGGTGGTGAGCCGTTGGTGTTGTCGAGATATAAGCCCTAGATTAGGTTAACAAATGTAAATAGGATGTGTGCGTGTGAATGGATTATGTGTCAGCAAAGGTATTTTGGTCCGAGTTAGAAAAATATATTGAATAGGTTACCGAGTTAACTACAGTTTTTGATCCATTTTTGCTCTCGCTCTAACAAAAATCGACGATTTCGGGAGTAGGGGAGAAGAAAGTTGTGTTTGATGAAGATGATTATCCATAAAATAAGGTAAGTTTTGTTTACCCAACCTAGATAAAGTTAAACAAAAATTTATATGGAAAGTTGTGATAATTTCACGGCAAAGTAAAAACAAAAACAAAAGTTTAAACAAAAATTTATAAACAAAAATTTATATGATAAATTTATATGGTTTGGATGGGGTTTAGGGAAAGTTGTAATGGGAAATAGGTAAAAACTTTTTTTCTTTGTGTAATTTCACGGCAAAGTAGCAAGCTTAACCTCTTAATTGCTAGCTAGACTCAAGGATCGCGCGCACTGTCCACGTTCTCAATTCCTTTCTAGTTATGCTACTAGCCAACTGGTTGTGCGCGCCACCTACTAAGCTAACACTAACCATCGTCGTGGCCCCCTCACCGGACGAAGTGAGATTTTCGGATATAATTATGCCTACAGAGCGAAGCGAGGGAGGACTCTATATATGGTGACTTTGTGTCAATGTGGCACATAACTTCTTTCTCCAATTTAACACAAAAATTTTTGGTGTTGGTGACAAAAGTTTGGTGGTCGTTTTTTACTGACCAAAATATCCCCACTAAATCTGAGTTATTACTCAGTATCCCCTTTAAATATAAATTCCTAAAAATGAAAGAACACCATTAAAATAACGAACACCACCACCGTTGCTACCTGCGCAACCTATGTCTCCACCAACACCGCCTCTTTTGTAACACCAGCACCGCCACCAAAACCATCATTAATACACTTATGCTCAAAATCAACTTCACCTACCACCACCACCACCACCATTACCAGCGCCACCACAACCTCCACCTCCGCCACCGCGTCTGCAACCACCAGCAGCTCCGCCACCACCTCTAACGACAACAACACCTCCACAATCACCAGCAGCTCCGCTACCACCTTTAACGACAACACCTCCACCACCAGAACCACCACCGTCACCTACACTAGTAGAACACCACCACCACCACAAACAATACATCGCCACCACCTCTACGGATAACACCTCCACCACCACCTCTTTCATCACATTTCTTCACCCACATCCACCACCTCCGACAAAACGAACAGCACATCCACTATTACCCACAGATCCGCCACCATATATACTGATAGCTCCTCCACTAGCAGCATCATCTTCAATTCTTGATTTTGAGATTAATAAATCGAATGATAATTATCGTTAGTCATTCGATTAATCTTGAGATTATTAATCGAATTGATTACAAATTTCTTTCATATACAGTCAGTTAAACAAATTTCAAGCTAAAAATTCTGGGAAAACTCCATTAAATCGATCGGGATCGACCAATTTTAGTACCTTTATCATTCAAAATAAAAAGAAAAAACAACTTTAAATTTTAAAAAATCCATTTGGACGAGTTAATCAGACAAAAAATCCATTCCATTTATTGCAAAGAGAACGTAAAATTACCAGTTTCATCGATCGAACCTTTTTTTTAGTCAATTATAACAAATTTCACAATTACAAAATTTGTTTTCTTTGAATAAAAACAGAGTACTGTAAACTCATCACTCTGAAGACGATGAAGTTTTAAATATGGGCTTCATCCAACCCACTACCCCATATTCGGCCCACATTTACACCTTTGTTTTTTGAGGAAAAAATGAACAAAATTGAACAAAAAAACTAAGAACTGGAGACCTAAATTACAATTTCAATTCATGTTTCAACTTTTTTTACTGGGCATACAAAACCCATAGCTTCGTCACTTGACATAACAACATCAACACCAGCAAAAATGTATAAGAGACAGGGAAAAATTCTAAGAAAGAGAATAAAGTATGGAGCATTTGCTACTTACTATTGTTCTGACTATATCTCCAACAAATTGATCTTCTCTGCAACCTTGCAGTTTAAGGGACGTTGTTTGTTTCTCAAAATTCTTTTATTGATCTCCAACAAAAAACCCATCTTTTCCTAGAGCATTAATCTCTTACTCGAATCTTAAATATCCCCAAAATCCGTTAATAAACACCATTAATAAAATTAAAAGCATCTAAACATCTTATATGTATTCACAGATCAATTGACCGTACCAAAAAACAAAATTTTAAAATTTTGATCATGTGTTGAACAAAAGAATGGGGTTTAGTGGAATGAAGAGAAGGTCAAAGAAAAAAAAAACGAGAATTTGATGATTTATGTTTCTTCTGATCGAAGAGATAGCTAAATTTACCTATACATCCTTAAGATGAGAGGACTAGAGATGAGAGGCTCTAGTCCTCTCATCTCAAGCTTAGTACTAGGAGGTCTAAATTTACACAATTTGAAACGAGTCGATCCTTTTGTGAACGATTTATTCCAAAATGTTATTTTTTTCAAGACAAAAATACCCATCAACCAAATGTTATATTCGATTTTTTTCTATTTCTTCTTTGTTTTCTAGTGGAGAACATATCCTAGAGCTTAATCTCGTCTCCATGAAGATTCAATCCCTAAATATAAATCTGATAATCAAACAAACATGTTAACCAAATCGATTCAACTTGAAAAGCCTGTATTGTCACCATTAGTGCAATTTATTTAAGTTAATTCGAAAAGGAGGGGAATAGATAATGAGATTCAGTTTCAGCAAATTAATTTGAAGATTTCGTAAATGAAGCCATTTGAAAGATAAGTGTAATCTACTTTTATTGTTTAATTTGATCGCAATTGTTGATTTATTGATTCAAGGATAGTGATTTTTTTGAGCAGTCTTATCCTAGATTGAATCGATCCAGATGTTGTATGAAAGGAATTTGTACTACTAAGGTTTTCTAAAAGGTTTTTATAAAATTATAATCAAACTGCATGAGAAATAGTTAAAAATGATACATAGTTAGATATGTGACAGGAGATAAATTCGTCTGCAAAAAGTTGTTTTTTTTTTGTAAAGAAAATTTAGAATGATGTTTTTTCTTTTTCAAATTAAACTAAACACATAAAGGTGTACATTTATGCATAGACGAATTCGTAATTGCTTCGTGATTCGTAGAAACAAATTTGATTTCACTTGTGAAGATACATTTGAATGTAGATAAATTAGGATATGTTGTTCTGATCTAATAGGTCGTTGGATTGTATGTGTGGTTTATGGATTACACAGTGCTCGTCTTTTGGAAAGGTATATGTTTATTTTACTGATTTTCATATATGATACACTGAAATGTTCTTGCTGATACATTAGTGAACATAATTTCTGGATATGGATGCGGTACGTATGAGACTTTTATGTAAAGGATTGTATTGATAACCTATGCAACAATATTTATATAGGTATGAGTGTCGTGTAGCACACATCGAAGTGTAAGCACATAAGGGATAAATACGTCACATCAAATTTTGTGATGTGTGAGCACCCAAGTGTCTGCAAGTTGTGACATGTTGTTTATGTGTCCATGCGTCGTCACAAAATCCTAAAATGTGAAATGTCCTTGTCATGTAGTTTTGACACTAACCATTTTTAAGGTAGTCAGATATTATGAACTGTTATCCTCAACAATTAAAGGTGTTTCGCAAATGCTCCTGTTATACTGTTGAGTGTCTTGGGGCAAGAACGAAAGAAGAAATGTCCATTGAACAAGCTATATGAATCTAATTTTTAATACCTACTTTATTATCATCTCGGTGTTACATACAATATCTTATTACTTGCAAGACCATTAGCCACAATAAACTTTGTATATGTAAGAGTGTAAGCTTAAAATGTTCAGTTTTTATCTGTGGTTCAGGAAAAGCAAAAGGTCATTCTGCAGAATTGCAAAACTCAGATCAGGTCATACTTGCCAATAGAAACTTGTCTCGGAAATTCCAATTGTTAACCTCGTCAAGTTTGTTATTGAAACCGCACATGGTTAATTAAGTTTTAACCAGTGGCCTTTTTTATTGAATTCTTAATGTATACATAATTATACACGTGTTGATTATTAATTGAGTATCATTGTGTCATACAGTATATTGGAAGTTTCGCATAGGTGAGTAAGTGTATGTGCTTTGCAGTCTTTAAAACCATTTATAACGCACAAGATTATATCTGCAGACTAGTAGTTATGAGGGATTAGGATGTTAATTGCAAAATTCATAAGTGAACTTAATTAAAAATTCGTTTTTAAGTTTACGACATTTGTGTAGTTAACCATTTGTGAAGTTCATCTTTTTAAGTTTCTTTTGAAGGGTACAAAAACATGATTATATTAACGGAATGCTACAAATATCATATATGTTGATTAACCATTTGTGAAGTTCTTTCTTTTTATGTTTCTAACCACCTATTAATCTTGCAGGAGATTGTTTGGCAACTTTGATTGGAGCATTACTTGAAGTTTGGAATGGTACCAAATGAACAGTGAGGTACCATTGACGGTCCTTGCAATTATAGCTTTTGAAAGGACCAATAGTATATCCCTGTAATATCAACCCTCTTACGATACCTAACACACATCACCCTTGAAATTATGTATTCCTTTCACCAAAAAATCAAGCTTATTGAGTAGAATAGTTTGGATCACAACTTTTTGAGTGGTTGTATTTTGGTTTACAATTCGTCATTAATCCACATGATGTTTTTATTTCTTTTTGCCTCTAATTATGGTTTAAAACTTTTAGTTTCTTTTTAAACTAGGGTGTACAAACTGGTGCACATGTGAAAAAAAATGACTTCATAAGCTTATAATTGCATTAATAGTTAAGGTGTACAAACTGATGCACATGTGAAAAATTGACTCCATATACGCTTGACTAGGGTGTAAAAATTGGTGCACATGTGAAACAAAGACTCCATAATCTTATGCCTGTATAAGTAACTAGGGTGTACAAACCAGTGCACATGTGAAAAAGTGACTCCATAAAATTATGCTTACGTATATAATTAAGGTGTACATAATTGTACACATGATGATTCTTAATGTGTACATAATTGTACACGTGCTCGTTCATGTGCACATAGTTGTACGCATGCATGCTAATCCTTAATGTGCATATAATTGTACGCATGTTGATTATTAATGAGTGCACATATACAATTGGTATGCTGATGCGTTGATGGATTTAAGAGTAGGCATTTTATGTGTAGGATATTATTTATCTAAATTGTATGCATGCCAAGATGCTTTACTGTGTCTCATGTGCAAAATCCATTCTCATGTTGCCAGAGTTAGTTCTAGAGAGAAGATAAGGAACCTTGACCCGTCTCAACATTTTAGACGTCAGATATGTACCCTGCCCTTACTTGAAAAGTAGCTCAAGGTGTGTTTTTAAATGTTATCGTAGTAGAACATAAATCCTTAAACTTCCAATGTTTACATAGTTTTACACATATTGATTCTTAACGTGTACATGATTGTACACATATTGATTTTTAATGTGCACATACTTTTAATTTGACTATATGTATCTGAGGTGAAAAGAGGTAAATGTGGTTTGCACAGTGAAGAATGTTGTAGTACTATTAGGATCATTATTCACTTTGCACATCTCTCAAATTCACATCGACCTTCCCACTCTAACTGACAAAGATAAAAGTAAGTATCTATTTATTTATAAGTGGCTGATTATCTCTCTTTCTCATGTGGTTCACTATGTGACAATGTCCAACTATGTGCAGAAGTATCTGTTACAATCTCTTCGTAGTTGAGTAGTTGTAAAAGTTAATGTTGTGTGTCATTGCTTGTATAAAATAAAGGGACTATACACTTCCCACCGGTCACAAAAGACTTTTGTTTTTGTATGTTTTTGTGCTCTTTCGCTTATGTTAAGTTTTTCCTTCTATTAGGTTATAAGCACCTTGGGTGTTCGAAATGAAATTGACTTTCTCTCTATATGGCATACCGGTCATGCAGAGGATGTTCGCCATAATCTGCTACATCTCATACTTACAAGCCTACACCTATTTCAGTGTACCTCCATTATCGGTATGGAATCTGTATGGTGTGACTGTTGCTGCTGCATATGGTAGCATGTCTGCCATTGGTGGATTTCAACATGTTGGTTTGTTTGTACTCTGTGATTATGTGCTCATTTTGGTAGGCTCGGTTCTTTGCTGTTGTTAGTTTGTATTTTCTCATGGAGTGGGTTTGATATGTGTTGCATCCTATGATATATGGTAGGTGACTAATGCCATCATGAATGGAAATGGTGTAGATGGTTGTGTGTCGGAATCATTCCATAAAAGTTTTAAAGTGCAAGCATGACCTTTTTCTAGTTGCTTGTTATTCTTCTCGAAATATCCTTTAAAGGATTAACTCGTCACCATTGTACAATTTTTGGAGCATGGTATTGTTAATTCATAAGAAATGTAAACTATCAGATGTGATTTTGAAAAGTAGGTTTTTATGTAGCTATGAATGCAGGGTTGTATATATTAATGCCCGGTGTATTTTCCATGAAAAAGTAAGTTTGTTGTATCTACGAATGATCAATTTTATACATGTTCTGCAGGGGTGTAGATATTGGTGCACTAGTGTGTTTTCCATGATAGGTGTGTAGCTATGAATGATCAATTTTATATATGTTTTGCAGAGGTGTATATATTAGTGCACTAGTATATTTTCCACGAAAAATTAAGTTCGTAAGTGGGTATGAATAATCGGTTTTGTGCATGTGTTACAAGGGTGTACAAAGCGGTGCACCAGTGTAATTCCCATGAAAAAGTAGGTTTGTATGTGGTTATGAGTAATCGTTTTATGCATGTTTTGGGTGTGGTTATAAATAATAGATTTTATGGATGATTTGCAAAGGTGTACATATTAATGCACTAGTTTATTTATTTTCCATGAAAAAGTAGATTTGTGTGTGGGTGTGAATAATTTGTTTTATGCATGTTTTGCAGGGGTGTACGTATTGGTGTACCAGTGTAACTCTCATGAAGAAGTAGGTTCGAGTGTGTGTATGAGTGACTAATTTCATGCATGTTTTGTAGGTGTGTACAAAATGGTGTACATGTGAAAAACTGATTGCATAAGCTTATGAATTTTTTGTGCATGGAGTACTTTTTTTGTACATATCAGTTAAAGATGAGGGACAATTAAATTTTTCAAAAACTGAAAATTATATAGTCATATGGGTACTCTTTTAATAGATTTCGGAAAGAGCTTTTCGAATATATAAAGTTTGTGAATTTTGGACGAGCTGTGCGAAAGATAAATCGTTTTTAAATATTTTTTACATTATTGAAAATTGTTGGCATCATCATGAATCATTTTGGACTAAACTGTAAATATTTGGACTAAATTGTAAATCAGGAAGGTTATTTGTATATTTTTCATATTTTGAATGACTTTTGGACTAAAATGTACCTAGTTAAATTGACCAATTTGTACTTTTAGACGCGTTTTTGGACTGAACCGTTTTTCCCCTTTCTTTAAAGCTATGTTGAACACGCGTTCACGGCACATTAGCATGCAAGTACATGTGTAGTGAGAAACCCAGCATAGCGGGGCATTGACCAGACATCCGAACTCCAAATTTCAATGATTGTACGTAACATTGAGCGGCTCTCGGTAAGCATAAAGCAAACCACTAACCGGTTATTAGTTTGACCTATACATGTATGTTATTCTTAGTTCATAGCATCCTCAGACAAAAAACAGTAATTCTATTCAGCCCACCAGTCAATCCCACCATCAAACCCACCGCTGATGTGGCTGACAAGGGTTGAATTTTCTGTTTACTTAGGTTTTAACTTTCTAATGACGTGTTTTTCAATTTTCTTTTCTCGTTCATCGTTTTGGCCTAAAATCAGGCTGAAAAAGATGTTGAAATCTTCAATCTATCATATAAAACATCAAAAATTATCGGATCCATCGAACACTAATAGTTCAGTACTGGAACAAAGTTACTAACAATGTGAAATCACCCGTAAACGAATTTCATATTGCTCCCCTAAGTGTTTTAGTTGGAATCCTCCATGATTTCCGATTTGCACTGTTAATAGACTTCATAATGTAGCCTTTGAAAAATTCATTCAAAACCATTATATTGACGCATGATTCGGTGAGAACAAAATGCATTTTGTATGAGTTTTCCTGTATTACATATGCACTTCAATGGATTTGATTTGATGTGAACAATTGGTTTGTTGGTTTGCTAAATCCACATGCTCAAAATCATTTTTTTCATTTATATTCCTCTTTGGCTATATGTTAATCGTTTATTTGATTCATCGCTATTGATTCCTCTTTTAGGTATGTTGTTGGTTTACTCTCTTTCCCAGAATCTTGAAGATGTATTCGGTTACACGTGTGAATATGAAGCTGCAAGATTTATATATTAACAACTCCATGGCTAGATGTGATCTATAGATATAGTGCTGCTACAAGCGGCAGAGTTAGTGGCAATTTTGTTGTTGTTGCTACTGCAATAACTGGATCTGATGCCGCAAGGGGTTGAGCTAGTGAAACTGTTCCAGGGAAGAAGCTAAAGCAGAGTTATTACTAGGGGAAGAGATGTTGGAACAGTTCTTGCTACAGGGGACATGTCAGAGTTCTCAGGAGTAGCAATTAGTGGGAATACGCAATTCCCAAGTTCATTATACAACATTAAGTTTCTTCTTTCTGGTGGGAATATTAATGTTTAAATTAATGACCACTCTTCTATTTTCCAACACACATAATTACAAAAGGTTATAGACTGAACAAGTAAAAGAACATAATATAAAAGAAAATGGTGAACATAGGAATTGTAGTTAGCAAAACAATTAAATTATGGTATGTATCCAACAATGACCTCTTACAAAAAATACAATGATGGCGTTACCGGGTATAAAAATTTAGAGAAGCAACACTTTATTCGACAATAAACGTAAAGAAACATACTATTTTTTGGTTGAAAAAAATCGGCAAGATTCAAAGCTTGTTTAGTCTTATCTTAGGAGAACAGTCATTCTTCTAAACCACATTGAGAAACTTGCATTTTCTCTAACCCGACTGAGAGCCTTGTGATTAAAGTTTTTGAGAGTCGTTGTTGTAGTAAATAGGATTCGAACTCAAAGATTTGTGAAGATTAAATTTAAAGGTTTAATAAAATTATATACAAAAAAAAAATATTAACAATGGTGAGAGGTACTGGGACTAAGAATTTCACCAAATTCCATTCATGTGATTCAAATAATAATTCCATGCAATTATAGCTCAAATATTAAAAATATGGACTCTTATTCTTTGCCAATATAGATTCTCAAAATATTAGTTATAAATCGTAAGCATGGAACATCAAACATTTAAGCAAGCATGACCCATCAAATAAAATGATAACTAATTAATTCGAACCATAAATCAATTAAAAACAAGTGCAAAAGTCATAAAAAGAATTATTAAAATTACCACATGCGTGAAATAGGGCTCCATCCGTCGTCCTAGTGTTGGGATTTAGCTTCTCATATTAATCACTTGCTCAAAATACATGTTTGTTGCTCAAAAGTTGATTAAAATGATAAAAATGAGTAAAACAGTGAATGTACGACCCAAAGAAGGCGTCACAAAAAGAACGATAAGAGACAGGTGCTGCTGATGTTGAGACTGCACTGCGACCCTCCAGTGTGCGTATTAGACACTGTTGATTAACGACTGACTACGCCAGTCTGTTCTTCGTGTTCTTGGTGTTCTTCATCATCAGCAGCAGCAGAAACAGAGTTTGATCAACTCGTGATTTCTTGCTCCTGAGCTATCCTCTCGACCTCCAACTCTCGACACCCCCTCTAAGACTCCCAGGGAACCTATTTAAACCAAAAACACGCGTTGAATCTCCTCCATTAATCCCAAATAATCTTCTTTTACTCGGGATATTTTCTTTCCTTTTTCAAAGAAATACGGGATTTTCTTTCCTTTAATTCCTCTTCCGCGCTTCTGTTGATGTGGAACACACTCCAAACAAGTTTCTACAGCATCCCAACTCCATCCAAACACGTACAAACACGCTGAATCCCGTGAACAACTCTTCCCTGCACGTATTCCCTTTTTTCCAGCTCGTGGATTGCCTAGCCAATTCAAGCCAATTATGGTCGAACCAAACACCCATACCATCTTTATTATGATATATCGCATCTTTCCACAAAGTTTCAGCGATTGAATCGCACAAAATCACGTCCAAATGTAATCGAGAAAATCTGCCAGTGAAGAGCAAATATTTTCCCGCCAAAATATTTTTTTTGAATTTGTGAAGAAGGTCAACCCTTATCCAGTGGTCGCCCCCTTATCCGTTGCTGGAGTCCGAATAACACATGTCCCTTGGGGTGCTTTTAGTAATTTTTCTGGGTTCCTCCGGTGCATTTCTGGGGTGTCTTTAGTACTCTATCCTAGGGTGTAAAACACCACTTTTCGAGCCAATTTCGCCGCAAGAGCTTATTTTTCCAAAAACATCTACAAAAACATAAAAAAACACAATAAGTATTTAATCGAGTCTAACAATATAGAACATTGAGAACAAAATAGACACATAAATGCGTCTATCAAATACCCCCAAACTTATTATTTGCTAGTCCTCGAGAAAAACTAATAAAAATAAATAAAACCGAGTTAATCTCGGGAGGGTTTACCAGAGGTGTGCCCACAAAACCATTACTCCGGACCCTAGCTATCTATGCAGAACCTTGGAAGGCACTAAAGAATCTCCTTGGTTGGCATACTTATTGACTACAGGAGGAAGTACCCTGATGCGAAATTCCAATTGTTGTACACGAGTTTGCACTCAAGCATACTAAAATTCATATAAAGTGACAGAGCTCTACTCAGATAGTTTCTGGACATCATAAACCGGAGTCAACCAATCACATGGATAGATTAAGAAGATGGATGTAGAGAAAAATGTGGATGATGTTGACTAAGGTGAACCTATCCTAATGGACTGAGATACTGGTCTGGACTAATATCAACACACTGGAAAATACAAGGGAACCAGTGGTCGGTAATCCTAACTCTAGGTCAACTCAGCTGGAATATACAAGGGTACCAGTGGTCGACTTTATTGTATTTATTCCGGTTGGTCTGGTGGTCTGGTCTCAAATTTTTTATTTTTTTTTCATCTCAGTCACTCTATTTCACCCTAGTAATGGTAAAAAGAAAAAAAAAAGTGATCAGGATTCTTTCGATGTTTCCATCACGAGGATATGGCGAAACTACCATGTTTTCTTTTTCTAACACCTGAGCTCTGTGCTTTTATGAATAGACTCTTTAGATGTTTCCATCTAATCAGATTGGTTCCTCAAATCCTACAACCAAAATGCTTCCATCCACTTAGATTAGTTAGTGCCAACCTTAATAAGCATAAATTTCTAGTCTCTAAGAACTTTCTCCCATACCCCCAAACTTAAATTTGATGCAACTAAGAACTTTCTCCCACACCCCCAACTAAGAACGGACTGCCCTGTTCTGTCCGTTCTTCATGTTCTTGAGTTGCAGCAGCAGAAAACTTTTCCTGCAACTCGTGATTTCTTCGTTCTCTTGTCTCTGCTAACTCCCCAAACTCTCGACACCCTTCTCCTCAACCCCAGCAACCTATTTATACTCAACAGGTCGACCAAATCTTTGTAATAACTTCAATATAATCCGGCAGTGAAGAGAATATTTCCGATATATTTTTTTTATTCTTCTGACTTGTTACGGGATTTGTTTCCTGGTTTATCTCTTTCACGCGTCTTCTCTGAGTTGTAGAATTTGTTTCCGACCAATACAGTCGACCCATGCACGTATCTTCCATCCAAAAATTCCGAGAATAGAATATCTTTCCTGTTTTGAGAATATCTTCCCTGTTTTGCATCCCACGATTATCCAGCCCAAATAACTCGATTCGAACACCCATACCATCCCTGTTAGGCTATAACAGGTCCAACCCAATGAAAACTAGCCCTTGAATCTCCTTATATCACGTCCAAAATTTTCTTCAACAATTACGCAGGTGAAGAACTATTTTTCCCGCCAAAACTCGGTTCAAATGGGGAAGAAACTGGTAGCCCCCTATCCAGAGTAGGGGTACGAATAACAGCTTCCTTGGGGGTGACATGGGGGTGCCCCTTAGTAATTAGGTTACCCCTTATCCAAAAGCGAGAGTCCGAATAACACTTGTCCTCCGGGTGCCAAAATCAACTTTTCGAGCCGAATTTTCCAAAAATGTTTATTTCCTAAAAATACATTAAAACACAATATTAGTACAAAAATAGAGTTCCAACAATACGGACATTAAGGACAAATTAGACACAAAAATGTGTCTATCAAATACCCCCAAACTTATTATGGGCTAGTTCTCGAGCAAAACTAATAAAAAATAAATAAATCCGAGTTAATCTCGGGAGGGTTTACCAGAGGTGTGCCCACAAAACCATTACTCCAGACCCTAGCTTATCTATGCAGAACCTTGGAAGGCACTAAAGAATCTCCTTGGTTGGCATACTTATTGACTATAAGAGGAAGTACCCTGATGCGAAATTCCAATTGTTGTACACGAATTTGCACTCAAGCATACTAAAATTCATATATAAGTGACAGAGCTCTACTCAGATAGTCGCACTATGGACATCAATATCCGGAGTCAAAACTAATCACATGGATAGATCAAGAAGATGGATATAGAAAAACATAGATGGTTTTGATGTTTACTAAGTGAACGGCGTTTCCGATATCTGTCTGAAGGCCTCCGCCAAAATGAACCTATCCTAATGGATTGAAATACTAGTCTGACTAATATCAACGCACTGGCATATACAAGGGTACCAGTGGTCGATAACCTAACTCTAGGTCAACACAACTGGCATATACAAGGGTATCAGTGGTCGACTTTATTGAATTTATTCCTTTTGGTCAAACGGTGTGGTCTCAAAAAAAAAAATTTCATGGTATCTCAATCACTCTAATTCACCCTAGCATTGGTAACAACTTGAATCGTGAGACCCACCAAATCACTTAGAAACATATTTAAAAAGAAAACAACATCAAAAAAAAGAAGTGAAAAGGACTCAACAAGATATGGTGAAACTATCATGTTATTCCTAAAAACTGAGCTATGTGCTTTTATGAATAGACTCTTTAGATGTTGCCATCTAATCAGATTGGTTCCTCAACTCCTACAATCAAAATGCTTCCATACACTTAGATTAGTTAGTGCAATCCTTAATAAGCATAAATTTCTAGTCTCTGGAGCTTATTTATTGCAACTAAGAACTTTCTCCCCGGCAGCGACGCCAAAAATTTGATGATTTTTCAAAAGTTGTTGTAGTGATAGTGGTAAAAAGATTCGTTTCAGATTTATAAAGGAAATCATTTTTAGATTTAATAAAAATAAAGAAAATTAATTTTCAAAGAGTGATGTCAAGATTTAAAATGGACTAAGGATCCGGATTCACTATTACTTCAAGTTGATTGGTTACAAAAATATTTCATAATTATTATCTAGCTCTTTTTCCATTAAATCACTTATTAATCTATAAGGTGTCCAAATATTAAATTATAATCCTTAAGCATGATTTATCAAAGAATTAATTCTAAGCATAAAACATCAAACTGATTCACAACTAATTAAGAAAACCATTTTTATCTCTTTTTTTTTATTGATCCAAGTGAATTAAATAAAATAAATAATTAATAAATTATAAAAAGAATTTACCAATCAAACATGAGTGAATAGCTCCTCCGTCGCCTCAGTCACCAGGTATTTTAGCCGTTCATCATGTTGGAAAACCTCTCAAAATATTTCATTGATGCTCACAAGTGTTTTACAAATGATGAAAAGGAAAATAATTGAGTAAATCGAGTGTTTGCAACACTTATAATTGTTGCAGAACACTGTTACAGAAACAATAGAAATAAACTGCTGCTGACGGTAATTCTAAGACCCTCACGTGTTAGTCGTTATCACTGTTGAAGAACGACTGCCCTGGTCTGTCCATTCTTCGTGTTCTTCAATGGCAGCAGCAGCAGCAGAAACTTTCCTGTAACTTGATTTTCTCACTCTGTTAATGCTCTATACTTCATCTCAGTCACTCTATTTCACCCTAGTAATGTTAAAAAGAAAAAAAAAGAAGTGATCAGGATTCTTTCGATGTTTCCATCACGAGGATATGGCGAAACTACCATGTTTTCTTTTTCTAACACCCGAGCTTTGTGCTTTTATGAATAGACTCTTTAGATGTTTCCATCTAATCAGATTGGTTCCTCAAATCCTACAACCAAAATGCTTCCATCCACTTAGATTAGTTAGTGCCAACCTTAATAAGCATAAATTCCTAGTCTCTGGAGCTTATTTATTGCAACTAAGAACTTTCTCCCATACCCCCAAACTTAAATCTAACATTGTCCTCAATGTTCTAAAGATGGAATTAAAAGCATGAACAAGGAGAAACTGTTACCAATGAAGCAAAAGAGATAAGGAAAGATATTACCGTGTCGCATGAATATTGGGTTACCTCCCAAGAAGTGCTAAGTTTAAAGTCTTCAGCAAGACTAAGCAAGGATTAGTCACCACGTAAAATCATATAGTAGTAACCGGAATAACTGTGGGTCATCTGGATCAAAAAGTGTTACCCACAAGAAGAGGAAACTGCAACAGACCAAGAAGATACCGAACATACCCTTGCTTAAGACAACTACATCTAGTTGTGGTTCAGGTTCAGGCTCTATAAAAGGGTCTAAATAAAAGGTTTTCATCGGTTGGATTTCCTCAAATCTAAGATCCGGTTCAGGTATAAGAGTCTGAAAAAACTCATCTAAGAACTTAGAAGCCCATAACAACAACCTGAATAATTGGGGATCCTCTAAGTTAATTATATTTGACTCACAAAGTTGACCATAATGAGAGTAGTGGTCATTCTTAAGCAAATGTGTCGATTCTAATTTCCTAAAGCATTTAGGTTTAGTCTCACAACTTAATATTCGACACATTTGGAATATAAACGTTCCCACAGTTGGAAGAAAACTATTTGGTAGGAAAACAAAGTCAATCTGGGGATCATAGCCTGGGAAAACCACATCAACCAGAGGATGGGTTTCTAACGACTGAACTTCTTCCTGGACATCATTAGGTTCGGGAAAACGAGTATGAAGGTAATTTTGTAAAATTTTCGAGGAAGAGATATCAAGTCCTAAGTGAAGGTACTTTTTGAGAGTTAAAGGTAAGGCACTAGGAAGGTGATAATCACCCCCAAACTTAGAGTTTTCAGTGTCTCTAGATAGACTAGTTACAATCTCCCTAATTTCTGGATCATTAGATTCTTGAAAATGGTCAATTGATTCTTCTAATTTATTATCAGATAGTGCATCTTTACTCATCTCTACGGGTATATCTTCTTCATCTAATACTATTGTTTCTAAGTCGCTAGACTCTAAAACAACATTTTCGGAATAAACTCGTTCCTCTAAACCACTATCGGCTTCGTAATCAAAAGGAAAAAATACATCATCTAAAACGGTGGTATCCCTAATCAAATCCTCGTCCTTTTGAATAGGTGAATAATCATAAAAATTATTTGGATTTGAACTAGAAATAATATAATCATTATAAAGCTCAATTGGATTAATAGATTCCTGATCATTATGCCTACATATTTCAGATTCTTCATTACTACTATCCTCATCATCATAATAGTACAAAGATGATTGAACCTTATCTAAATAAGTAGTGTCTTTTATTCTAGCCTCGTCCTCTAAATTAGGCAAATATTCACTATTGATATCAAGGGTAGAATTAGAAACCTTATTTTGGAAATTTAGATTATTTCGAGCAGCATTAGCCAACTGTTCATTTTCTGCCTCTAGACGTGCCTGAATTTCACTGAGCATAACACTTATACGTTCACCACTCTCGTTTATCATCTCAGAATATCGTGTACACTCTTCTTTTGAACTATTCATTGCAACTAAACGTTTATACGTCCTTTCAATCCGTTGTTGGTTCTCTTATAGAGATGGAACAGGTTCAGAAATATCATAATCAGGACTAGTTTCCAAAAACGAGTAACCAATACTACAGTGTTCCTGATTTTCTTGCTCGTAAGACCAATTCGCGTGTGGATAGTAATTGGTCTCACCATGGTATGAACCATAAACTTGAAAAGGTTGGTGTTCCCAACTACTATTCCCACCATGGTCATAAAAATGATGATGTCCATATTCAAATTCAGATCGATACTCATTGTATTGGCTTCTGTTATACCAGTTCGACATTCTTAATTACAAGGGAATTCTATACAATCACAAACAAGGATGACTCGACCAAATCAAACCTACTGATTTCTAGCAAACAAAAGCATGATGGCTCCACTTAGATTGTTTTCTAGACCAGCTTATATTCCTTCGAAAAGGAATTCGTTACAATTTGAGCACACCCCTCTGGAATCAATCCGAGCTAATGTAAGTTGAATCGAGGCGAGGAAACTCAGTGGAGCTTTGATACCCAAAGCCTCACCGGTATTACAAGGCGGCGCAGTCACGCATTCAACTTACATAAACCATCAAGAACTTTGAAGTATGCTTAAAAGAGTAACCAATATTTTTCGAAAGATTTTCCTACCAAGCTCGTTACCCTATCGGTTTCGTTCTAATCAAAATTTAAGCTTGGGTTCGCGTTAGGTTTCGTTTTCCTAAGGCGGGCAAGAAGGGAACGGTGATGAAATCCGAACCCTTATCTTATATGGCAAGTTCTTGCCCTTTACTAGGAAATTAAAGCAGCCGGTTCAGTCCTCAACATATAATCACCTTAAGGCAGACAGTAAACCCGCTGACAGGAGATTCACGGGTGTTTAGAAGTTTACCTCCCGTACCAGACGGGCGAAGAACCGCTGTAGTCGACTCGGGCCACTGACTCCGGTGTCAGTGTGCGAACCCGAGGGGCCGAGACGATATTGTAATCGTCGTCCTTCCCTGCAAACAGTTTATATTTAATTTCTTTTTAATTTTTTTTATATAACCCTTCCGTAGGGTTTAAAATTAAAATAAATTGTCCAAAGTCCAGTACAATGAAAAGAAATACAATAAATAATAATAATAATTACAAAAAATAAAATAAAATGGAAAGTCTCTTAAAATAAAAATAAAAAAAATAAATCTCTCTCTCTTTTTTTTCTCTCTTTTTTCTTTATTTTCTTTTGCTTTGTCTTTTTTCCTTCTCTTTTAGCTTTAAGCTTTGATTCCAAGGTCTTTAGTATCCAACTTCAAACCTATAATATAAAGACACAACCAAAGAGACGTAAAAAGAACAAATGGAATAATAAAAACCTAAAAATTCTACCTAAGCACAAATCCCCGGCAGCGGCGCCATTTTGATTAAAGTTTTTGAGAGTCGTTGTTGTAGTAAATAGGATTCGAACTCAAAGATTTGTGAAGATTAAATTTAAAGGTTTAATAAAATTATATACAAAAAAAAATATTAACAATGGTGAGAGGTACTGGGACTAAGAATTTCACCAAATTCCATTCATGTGATTCAAATAATAATTCCATGCAATTATAGCTCAAATATTAAAAATATGGACTCTTATTCTTTGCCAATATAGATTCTCAAAATATTAGTTATAAATCGTAAGCATGGAACATCAAACATTTAAGCAAGCATGACCCATCAAATAAAATGATAACTAATTAATTCGAACCATAAATCAATTAAAAACAAGTGCAAAAGTCATAAAAAGAATTATTAAAATTACCACATGCGTGAAATAGGGCTCCATCCGTCGTCCTAGTGTTGGGATTTAGCTTCTCATATTAATCACTTGCTCAAATACATGTTTGTTGCTCAAAAGTTGATTAAAATGATAAAATTGAGTAAAACAGTGAATGTACGACCCAAAGAAAGCGTCACAAAAAGAACGATAAGAGACAGGTGCTGCTGATGTTGAGACTGCACTGCGACCCTCCAGTGTGCGTCTTAGACACTGTTGATTAACAACTGACTACGCCAGTCTGTTCTTCGTGTTCTTGGTGTTCGTCATCATCATCATCAGCAGAAATAGAGTTTGATCAACTCGTGATTTCTTGCTCCTGAGCTATCCTCTCGACCTCTAACTCTCGACACCCCCTCTAAGACTCCCAGGGAACCTATTTAAACCAAAAACACGCGTTGAATCTCCTCCATTAATCCCAAATAATCTTCTTTTACTCGGGATATTTTCTTTCCTTTTTCAAAGAAATACGGGATTTTCTTTCCTTTAATTCCTCTTCCGCGCTTCTGTTAATGTGGAACACACTCCAAACAAGTTTCTACAGCATCCCAACTCTATCCAAACACGTACAAACACGCTGAATCCCGTGAACAACTCTTCCCTGCACGTATTCCCCTTTTTCCAGCTCGTGGATTGCCTAGCCAATTCAAGCCAATTATGGTCGAACCAAACACCCATACCATCTTTATTATGATATATCGCATCTTTCCACAAAGTTTCAGCGATTGAATCGCACAAAATCACGTCCAAATGTAATCGAGAAAATCTGCCAGTGAAGAGCAAATATTTTCCCGCCAAAATATATTTTTTGAATTTGTGAAGAAGGTCAACCCTTATCCAGTGGTCGCCCCCTTATCCGTTGCTGGAGTCCGAATAACACATGTCCCTTGGGGTGCTTTTAGTAATTTTTCTGGGTTCCTCCGGTGCATTTCTGGGGTGTCTTTAGTACTCTATCCTAGGGTGTAAAACACCACTTTTCGAGCCAATTTCGCCGCAAGAGCTTATTTTTCCAAAAACATCTACAAAAACATAAAATAACACAATAAGTATTTAATCGAGTCTAACAATACAGAACATTGAGAACAAAATAGACACATAAATGCGTCTATCACCTTGACCATAATCTTTGCTTCATTTCCATCATTACTGCATAAACTCATCAAGGTATTTCTATGCTTCTTTGAAATAATACACGCTTCATTTTGTTGATTTGTCCACTGGTAATTATGTCATTCCATCTGAATGAATAACACAAAAGAAAACAAACGTAAGAGTCTTTTCAGATGGAAGAACTCATAATTTATTTATTTTTTTGAGGAGAAGAAAGAGATCTTAATGATTAAATATCAAATTACAAACTCAAATCTTGGAACGAAGTTTATATTTGATAAGAACCCTCTTTAGATAGGCTGAGCCATTTGAAGACAAATGCACCCGAATTCTAAAATAGAATGCTCAAAACTTTATTTTTAGTCTATCCCTACAGTTGTGCTTGTTCGAGGATGTTGTTCGACAAATCAGAAGGAATTGTGACCCTAAACTATTCCTTAACAAAGATTCACGACCACATTTAAAGGTTCAACTCAAAATAGTCCTTGATTAAATACGCAATGCATGAAAATAATAACTTGAAACGGTAGCATGCAAAAGGATAAAAGGGCAACCATAAGTGGCACAGCCTTCATAAATTGATTATCAAAACTGATGTTGTAATTCAACTTAGAACGATGTGCCCTCTTGTGCTCTAGTCAAGAATATAGTTACACTAGGTGCTAGTGCAGGATACTTGATTAAGCGTACAGGTACACAAATTTTGTTTACATGGTATTGTAAGGTGCACAATACTTTACCTTCATGGCATTGTGATTAAGATAGCCTTGTTGGTGGACCTGAAAAAATAACTTATATAACATTGTCAACTCGATAAAATAACAACCTTGTACCCATTACAAAAGACACAATCGAAATCAACAGAGAGAATAACAAAGTTACTTGAAATGATGAGCAACTGTTTCCTATCTGGATTCAATGGTATCAATTCAGATCTATAAGCTATTGTGATCTTTTTTCAGCCTGAAATTGAACGAAACGAAGAATGAGAATACAAAAAATGGAAAAAGTAGGCTTAAATGAGTATACAAAAATGAGATTAGGGTTTCCTTTGATGTTGCATTGATTTGTTCAATTACTAAACTATGGGTGTTCGACGGATCTGATATTATTTGTTTCAAGTTTTATATGATAGATGAAAGATTTCTTGAACATCTTTTTCAGCGTGGTTTTAGACCAAAACAATGAATGAAAAAAGAAAACTGAAAACACGTCGTAAGAAGATGAAACTTAAGAAAACAGAAAAGTCAACTCACGTCAGCGCCACATCAGCGGTGGGTTTGACAGTGGTATTGACTGGTGGGCTGAAAAGAATTATTGAACGCAAACGATATATTTACTAGGTTTGCGCCCGTGCTCTACACGGGCTGAAGTCGTTCATAGAATGGTAAAGTAGTAGAGATCACTTGCCCGGTTCTATCTAACCTAACTGTATTCTTTTTCACCTAAATGTATTCGAAGTAGGAGATCATCAAAACTTCGTTTCAATGTCTATATATTTACTACATCATAACAAATTAACAACGAACCGAAATGAAGAGGAAGAATATGATTGAAATCCTGATGGTACAATGAGTTGAGCTATTTGGAAAAGTTTTGGTATAAATATCTTACAAAATTCAAAGAAGGGCTAAAATACTAAATTTACCTATTTAAATTACCTTATGTTACAACTTAACTCGAGTTGTTTTACCTATCTATCTTTACTTTGTCGAGTGCAACACGAAAGAGTTTTTCGGCAATTTTGGGCTGGTATTATACTATTTGCAAATCACAATTAAAGCAATATGATATTTGGTAATGCTAGGGCTGAAGGAGTTATTTTGCTACTGGTACCAAGATGATATATGCCATGCTCTATATATGTATACATGTATAGAGATAATATTTCCAACCATGTAATGTTTTAACCTACTCAAAAAAATGTGTTATATGTGGGAGTCGAGCCCACAACTACATGGTTGATAACCATGTGCTCTACCATTTGAGCTAAGACCGCATGTATCATCTCTTAATGATAGTTGAACGCAAATGATTCATAGGAATAAAGAGATAGACCAATAAGAGAATTTACCTTCAAATGGAAGATCTTTTTCTTCTCTTAGACATATAATTGGGTTATCATGTAAATCGCAGTTGTCTAGTTCACCTGCCAGCCCATTTGTATAGGGTTTACCACCCTTTGATCATTTGTGTTTTAAATCTCTGCAGTATATATCCAAGACCTATATCTAGTTTTCCTGCCAGTGCCCATGTATGTCCTAGAAATATGGTTCCTAAGATGGTGGTGATAAGAAGAGCCAGTGGAGCAAAAAAAGGCTACAAATAAACAACTTTTAATTGTGCATACCATGCCACGAAAAACCCTACTAGTTTACTGTTTAAAGCTCCCTACAAATAAAATATGCAATTTTGGTATCAACAATAAATACACAATGTACCATGAATGTACAGATAGGAGACTGTTTGGTCTTCAAATGAAAGGTACAAATAGGCGCAACAGGCTACATCAGAAATTTTTGTTCCTTTTGTTTGCAAGTAATATGCTAGATACCAACTGGAAGGTATTAAAGTTACACCTGCTTTCCCTGGGTATGGGACATTCAACTTAATCATTTCAACTTGGAATAAGGAAACACAAAGTTAGCCGATATACAAAGTTATAATATCCAGAAAGAAAGTGAATGCAGTCTACATTTTAATCGAAGATATATTGCAAAATCAGTCATGTGATAGATTATGTATGCCTGCATTCATCCCATTCAAGTGGTCTTGTCATTTTATGTCCTCTATAGACTCAAATTCCCAGTTATAGTTTATCATCTAATAACAATTGAAAGAGAAACTGATTAAACTGAAGTTATCTCTACTTAAGTTAAAAGGAATCATGAGAAAGCATACTAATTGAAAATAATTGGTTCATACAAAATATTACCTGCGATCTCGACACTATCACCAAGGTCTACAACAATATTAATTGTCTCATCATTCATGTGTCTAGGTGGGTGAAAGAGTTCTAATAGACCAATAAACTAAATATTTAGTAACGAATATAGATATATGGTATTGTGTAGCTCTCTCAATAGCAAAAATGTAAATGAAGTATTTGGCTAAGAGTGACTGGAGTATTCTAAAAGATGATCTGATCACATGAGTGCATTTCATTTATCATTACAGATGCACAAACCATAAATAAACTACATGTTTAAAGGTAAATCTAAAAGCTAGCAATTAGCAATCTGGAACCATGTTTCATAACTTCAATTGCAGTATTCACTTTCAATTCATTAAAGTGGTAAACCTAAATAGTAATTGAAATTATAACAAAAGAAATTAGTATACAAAAGTATGAAGCTATACATATCACATAATGCTGAAATTCACATATTACCTGAAACCTATGAAGCACGGATACTTCAAAATCGGTGACGTATCCGTGTCGGACACCGTATCAGTGTCAGCTACTTGGGGACACTTGGGGATACGTGTCGGATACTCCATTTAAAGTATCCCTTTTTATTAATTACGAAAAGGGTAAGGGATACCTCTCGGATACTCTAAGAGGGGATACTTCCTATAATATAATTGGAGCATATATAATTTTTATCATTGGAGAGAAATTGGAGCATATATAACTTTATCCATTCAATGAAGAGAAATAAGATTGTACCCCAACGTGCTGAGGATTTATTGTTTGTTTATAGTAATATTCATCTCCTTTCACGAAAAAGTGAAAATTATACGAAAGGAGAAAGTGGAATGTGAGATATCAGTGAAGATAAATTTGATACAATAGACGGTGCGAGAGAACTTGAAGTTGCAAATTTTTCACTTGACGAGCCACAACAATAAGCAGTGCTCTTTGATGAAGATAATATTAATGAGTGATGGGTGAGCCAGATGTTAGACAACTTTTATCTGTTTTATTTTAATATTCCATAAAGTTTTTTGTTTTGTTTTATTTTGTTTTGTTTTATATGATTCTTTTTACTAAAATGAATTATCATTATAAGCTTAAATGATTTTAATATATACACGTATCCCTACGTATCCCGTATCCCCATTTTTCAAAAATTGACGAATCCCCGTATCAGTATCCCAATATCCGTATCCCCGTATCAGTATCCGTGCTTCATAGCCTGAAACATAATTAAAACTTGAAAATCTGTTCAGAACACGATCCAATATTTAATCAAACTTAGAATTGAAGAAAAACCTACCATCTGCCCTTGGTTAGGGGCTTTCTCAATCCCCACAAAACATATATCTGCTCTTGCTTAGGGTTTATCTCAATCCCCACAATAAGTTTTTTCTCTTGTGCTTACCAAACAGAATCAGCATAATCTGAATATTCCTACCAAATCATAGGATCAAATCTTAACTTGAAAAACACAATTTTCAAACATAGATCACCCATTTCTTCTCGGAAAATACCCCAAAATAAAAAGAATCACACAATCAAAGTAAGTACTACAAAAACCCTAGACTGTAATCTGACTTTTATACCTCCAGGAGATTTCCTTTCCAAAAAGAACATTGATTTGTCTCATTCTCTAATGTTAGGTTTTTTACATGGTTGTATATAGTGGAGCTGGTGGATAAACTGGGTAGAAGGAAATCATACCTGCAAAATAAACAGAACAGATCGATAAGCATATAAACCAACAGGAATGCGAAGAAGAAAAAAAGAGCTAATAACAACAGAGAGAAAAAAAAAGGATGTGGTAAAGAAAATAAAAGAGAAAATAACAATTAGGTTTGGAGAGAAACTTGTACCGTGCAAAAAAAAATCGACCAAAAAGAAACAAAAACCTTTTTGTTTCTTTCTTTTGCCTAGGTTTCAATAGAAACACAGAAGATTAATCTAGGGTTTATGAGAAAACAAATAGAGCTTGATTCAGGGCGTGAAGAGTTTAGGTTTTTATAAATTCAAACCCAAGATTCTTTTAAAAACCAAAAATCATACGAAAGAGAGAAGAAAAGTGGGGTCGAAATAGGAAATACGGGTAGTGGAAAAATAAAAGTTTTCTATTGGTCAAAATATTCTCAAGTGGGGCCAGAATCTCTAAGCAGAGAGCTTTGTTCATCTTTTAACCACAGCAGAGGAAATTCACCTGAAATCATATTATTGTTATAGGGCCACAGCCCATTGATGTGCGGTACATCTAGTTACTTAGAGTTTACCTTTACATGTATATAAAGGAAATTATATCCATGTAACCCATTATCATAATCAATAGAAACTTCTTTTTGCCTCTTTACTTTCTCCATATTTTCCACTGCAATACGTTATCAAGCACGAGCTCTTCCCTGTCGCTAAAGAAAGAATTTTTTTTTTTGGTTCTCATCAATGAAAGGAGATTTTTTGATTAATCATGAGAAACTTGTAAATGGAAGTTTAGGTCATATGTAATTAAGGAATTGGGGATCTTGATTTTTAATTAGGGATTTTGATTTGTAATTAGAGATTTAGAAAATCCTTCTTTTAAATCCATGGAAGAAAAATCCTTGAGAAATTATGTCTGTTTCATTCCAACTCTTCTGTCTGTTTGATTCTAGTTATCTCTTGTTGTGTGAACGGACAAAGAGATTCTGTAAAGGATGTCGTCTGTTTGTGGAAATGAAAATTCTTCGGTTTGGTCCGGTCCAGTCCACCCTGGTTTGGTCCGGTATGGTCCAGTCCACCTCGGTTCGGTCCAGTCGGTTCAGTTCGATCCAGTTTACCCCTGTTCGGGTCGATCCAGTTTCATCCTGGTCGGTCCAGTACTCCGGTCATGTTCCAGCCTGTGTTATATCTTGTTGTTGTTCCATTTTCTTTTTTTCGGGTTGTGCGCGACCAAGGACGTTCTGGTTCTGTGTATATACTGTGGGAACCAAAATTTGAGGTACGTAACTATAACGTGGGCTTTTACATTGAATATTTGCTAGGCTTATTTATTTCTTTTCAGAACATGCCTAGTTTTTTTTAGTTGTGTCTTACGATAAGTCTACAACATATAAACAGTCAATTTAAATTATGATTGTTGATCTCGATCATTAAGAATTTTGGTCTTAATGTTATTTTCTTCTCTTGAATATGATATTGGCTATAGTTGAATGGTATTTTTTGTTCAATTGGGTGTACCAACTCGATTCCAATGTATTTATTTGGGGTTTAGAAGTACTTGAGCACCATTATTGTGTACTTGATATTTTCTCCCCAAATTTGAAATGTTCCGTGGGATGTAACCCACTGGCTCGACTATTAAAGAGTCGGAATTTTTAAAAGATACGTTGCAAATAAAATCACATATATTCCAATTTTTGTGGAAAAACTCACAAAAGGTGATATGAGTCCGAAAATTTCCATTTTTATACTTCATCCATGATACTAACAAACCAGTATATGTTGAAGTATGACAACAAGAGAACTATCTTTAGTAATATATTCAACCTAAAGTAAGTGGTTGACATGTGTAGTGAGATTCTCTTGGCCTGTTAAGATAAAGAAATTTCTCAAGTTCAGCTAAATGTAGCAAAATTGAAAATGGAAAGAACCCCGAAGTAATGAGGGTTAGATGTACCAACTCATATAAAGCATGTGAAAAGGGACATATATCATGATAAAGATAAAGATGTATTTTTTTCCCCGGTGGTAATGACACCAAAGTACGGGTATCAATTGAACGTGGGATGAAGCTAAGATGTGATTCTAGCTCTCGCCAAATTGGGAATGAATCTTCTTACAGGTATTGGTACAAGCAATGCAATGCGGGTACCATAGTAGCAACCAATTTTCATGAGAAGGTCATACTTTAGACATCAACTTTAATGACAAGAAGAACTTTGCCTGGCCAAATGACTATTTAGTTAAACTAGGTCCAATGTCTGCGCTCATCGAATGAAAAGTACATCATTTCCACGACACATAAATTCTATATAGTACTTGAGGTATATCCAGATAAAGAAAATATATACATCATCCCCCTGAAACGTAACATATATTCACTCTGAAGTACTTGAGTTGAATCTCACTTTTGTTACTAATAAGGCCACACCACTTATTTAATATCTCAAGACTCAATGTCTAACAGACAATGGTTTCCCTCCCACCAGCTTAAGGAATTTATACTAGTTGTTGAACTATTTCCTTATAATGTGACTACGCGTATTGGATCATCGAGCGCAGCACTGCTCAAAAATTTATTCTCAAGATAGAACAAAGACGTCACAAAATCTCTATATGTACCGAGAGATAATCACACCTTGTTAAATTCCAAAGAAACCCATGCAAATGAATATCATGTGGAACCTGAATGTGATGATAATGTAATTGATTGCATATTTTGTAGTCTCTAATATATTTGGAAAAAAATATATTTTAGAGAAACTAATGAGTCAATCTAGTGAAATGCAAATCACTATAGTATGTGGATTATTGAATCCATATTGACTCCGACGATGAAATGTTGGGAATTGACTCCTACAGGCTTTGGGCAGAACCATAAAACAACTTTGGTTGTGATATAATGATCGTTTTGAAAGGACTCATACAAACATCAATTTGTTTGAGTGAATAAAAATGGGAGAAATATTGATAGAATGCGAAATGACGACATATCTCTCAATAAGTGTTCTCTAAAGAACTAGATGCACAAACCCCCTTCCCATTATGCTTTTAAGTAAGAGAGCATATCACTCATTTCACAAAGTATTCAGTAAAACAGGATCGAGACCATCCTAAGATGCAAATGGTAAACAATCCATATTACAAAGAAAACAAGGTAATGTTTAGAAAAAATATCCATACAGAATACGGACCATTAAAGTGACTTATGATTCTGGTGGATGTTTTGACATTTTAGACTAGTTATAGTTCCCAATTAATTTTGCGTTTAAAAAACTACTAGCACATATTATACATGTAAGGAGTTACCACCCCTTGTAAATGCTAGAGAGTATACATCAAAAGGACTTGATGGTTATTGCGTATTTAATAGGATCAATGTAGAGCATCCTATACCCCATGGTCTCGCAAAGGCTATCATCAAAGGTTACAGATGGTGCCTAAGGCATGGTTATGAGTACAAACCTACCTTTAATTGCTTGGGGAATATGCAATATTACACGCATCTTCACTTATTCGTTTTAGACCCACAATTGGTCAACAATTCTTTGCGTACCAGTTGGGAACTGGATATAGGCCTGACATTTTTTTTGTTCTTACACACAAAGTAGTTAATACCGTGTATCGGCATCGTATCGGGCGGGCCCGATACACCTATACAAAAGATTATATCGGTTTTTACAGGTGATACACCATTGAGAATAAAATTTTAAATATTTATAAATGTTTCAATCTAATAAAATCGGTGTCATATGATGCATTAATTTTCAAGATCGAAAGCTTCACAGTACAAATTAAAGGGTACAAAATAAGAAGATGATTAGGAGGAAGAATTATGTTTACAAATTTTCAAATCCAAATAATTTTTTCTATCAAATTACCCTTACCGATATTATAAATGTATCAATGAACACGATATATCAGTTTGTATCGGCTGATATGAGCGTTTTTATCGTTCAATCCTTGTATCGCTGATATTTTAGATATCGTAAAGTTTTTTCCCGATACACGATAAAAACAGATAATACCGGCCGATACAACCGATATTGACTACCTTGCTTACGCATTTTTGGTTGCACTATATATGTGCCCTTACGACTCCACATCGTACTATGATGGGTCATCAAAATGATTAAGTGACTATGTTGGACAAGAATTTCCAATAATTATCCGCATTTTTAAACCTTTTGACAGGCGATCTCTCAAACGCTGATTTGCGGATAGTCACTCTAATGGGATAGTCTTCCCGTTGTTAGGGGGAGATAGGAAAAAGTATTTTCCGAGGGAACGACATGGAATGCCGTGGTGTGTTCCCATTTTGTCTCATATAGACTCTTATACTCCACATATGGAAATGTGGAGTGAATTATCGATTTTCGAAATGTACACTGATATCGGTAAACTGACGAGATCACACATACCAACTGCAAACGTGCATGTAAGGTCAAAAATACTTAGTAAAGGATATGCACCGTGAAACTAAGGTGATACAACTACACTTGGTGGAAGTGTGGTTGAGGTCGTGGCTCCAGAAAGGAAGATGGAGAGACCACTAGGTTCGATTAGCGCTCACCTAGAAAGGAAATAGGTTAGTTAGGCACAACCTAATTATATCATCATCTGAAATTATCTCATAAGATTGTCTCTAAATATACCCATGAATCAAACGGGAGGACGCTCCGAAGTTTTAAATGATTCTAGAGAACAATGAAATCCTAATAGATTATGAGAATGCACATGAGTCAATGGAAGGATCATGCGTGCACAGTGATGATATAATCCATAAATAGTTTCTCCAAAAGTAGAGCACAATGAGATCAAACCATGCTTTATTTTGATTAGTTTCAAATAAAGAGCATATTGGCCTACGCAACCCAGGTAGAACTTAGTTCTTTGACAAATATACGGGTATTTGGTGTGGTAGTGCTAACCAACCAAGTGTAAAGCCTGTGGGACATATGTGGTTATTTGTCACAAAGTGTAGTGAGAAAAATGAGGTCTTAAAGTATAAAGAATCACCTTGTGGCGCGAGGTTTCTCACAAACCCCTGGATCGCTTACTCTTTTGAACATCATAATGTTCAGTTAATTAGTTTGCTTGGTAGTTTCAAAAGAACTCGAAACATAGTATATGTGGTTATATCTCTAGAGATTTAGACACAAAGATATTCGCAAAAGTGCATGATGGCCTTTTGCTTCCCAAGTCGAATGACTCTAAACCACGGAGTGTGTTTGCAGTTACACTGGAACACTCACTTATTGATTTAAACAATCAGGCGGATGTGGTATACCCGTATAAGTGATTATTTGACTGAGAAGGGATAAACAAGTACGGTTTTTATGCCATGCATATTAAATAAATTCCTGATTCATAATTATAGATATCTATGTCGACGATATGGACATGATAAGTACTCTTAATGGAATAAGATATCTTACAAGCTATTTAAAATCTAAATTTGAGATGAAAATCCTGGGAAATCTCAATCTTATCTATGTTCTGAACTAGAAGACCGAGCTTGTGGTAAATTATTCCACCAGTTTGCATATGTCCATTGTCATGCAATTTAAGAAGGACATGCATCCTTCTAGCACTCCCATGATTAGTCGAGTTTCAAATTACATAAATGACCAATTCCTCTAAAGGAAGATGACGAAGCTGTGTCAGGAGATGAACATTCCTTATCTAAGTATAATAGACGCATTATTGTACTTAGCACAGTGTACTCGACCAAAGGTTACATCCTCAGTGAACTTGTTATCTAGATATAACTCGGCGCCAACATAACTTCATTGGAATGGTATAGTGAATGTAATCATGTACTTAAAATTAACCATTGACATAAATTTGTTTTATCCATGCAAAGACATAAAAAGGAATGCCAACGAAAGTGCAATAGAAAGGTTGTTGATTATGAAAGAACAATAATCTCTTCTCCTAAGAAAGTAATTAGGGGGAGATATTGTAGACTATTTTCTAAGTCATTACCGATATTCAGTTCGAAAATTACATGACTAAAGGAACTGTCTGGAACAACTTTGAAATTAGTCAGGGGGAGATGTCGTCATCAGGGGGAGCATCCAAGGATATGATGTCGACATATTTTAATTTTAAATTGAAGTTGTATTGTACTCTTTTTCCCTTCGATCGAGAATAGTTTTTCCCAAAGGGTTTTATTACTCGACAAGGTTTTTAGCGAGACAACACTAAAAACATCAAGTATGTTGAACGTTGAAGACATAAAGATCGCGTTGATATTACTAAAAATATCTGGATCAAAGAAATGAAACGTGATAGTCTGTTAAGCAACGTAACTTCCAGAATCAACTACAGGGTCTTATAAACATTCAAGTCACCAAAGTAAAGTGTGATAAACTCCTTTTGACTGCATTAGACTAATGAAAATTGTCTGACATCAAGGGGAGCACCTAATAGTGTGTTGAACTATTTTCCTTCACCAAGGTTGTTTTTTCCCACAGGGTTTTGTTATTCGGCAAGGTTTTAATGAGGCAACATATTCGATTCCAACTATGTTCTAAGTTTGTTTAATGTTGTATTCTTTTTCTTTAGTTCAGGTTTTGTCCCTCTGGGTTTTCCTGAGGAAGTTTTAACGAGGCAATTAACTTAGACTCATCGATCTTTGAAGATCGTATTGCATGTGATGGACTACATGTAAAGTAAGAGACAACATGTGAAGTACTACATGTTAAGAGTTATACCAAGGTTTTATCCCACTGAGTTTTTCCTTGTCAAAGTTTTACTAAGGCAATTGATTTCGGCACAAGTCATCAAGGAGAGAGCGACATTTGAAGAACTACATTGAAAGCACTATATGTGAAGCACTATGTATAAAGTTTTGTTATTGAACCGCACAAGGGGGAGTGTTACAGGGCTTACGACCCATGGATGTGCGGTCCATCTAGTTACTTAGAGTTTGCCTTTACATGTATATGAAAGAAATTGTATCCATGTAACCTAATTATCCTGATCAATATAAACTTCTCTTTGCCTCTTTACTTTCTCAATATTTTTCACTGTAATAATTATTAAATTTTTTTTTTTTGACGCTACGAAAAGTAGACCCCACCATCCGATGGGTAGGGACCCACAAACTAAACCTGGCCCACTGCCAATATAAAGAATCCGCCTGGGGCTAGCCCCCACAACCATTTCCTCTTATCAAAGGATTGAAATTCTGGGTGGATGCCATTGTCCCACAAGATATTCCTGGAAATTCAAATATGTTTATTCTATTTTATCATTCCAAATCTGCAAATATGTTTATTCTATTTTATCATTCCAAATCTGCACTTGGATATTCTTTTGGGAAGAATTGTCATAGTCTTTATTCTTTTGGGAAGAATTGTCATAGTCTTTTTTTTCTTCCGTGAATTGATCTTTAAACTCGCATATAGTACATGTAATGTGCAACGTCTAACCTCAGCAAAGACGTATCGATTCACACTGTTTTTGTTTAGTAGTGAACATAGATAAAAACTAGGCAAAGTATTCTTTTGATGGTTTGGAACCGTGATCTTAGACTACTTCCTTAACTCCGAATGAAATTATTTCTGCAATGGGAGGGAGACCAAACCACTTGACGATTGGTATATAAATGGTTACATCTTAGTTATTTGAATCTAATAAAGCGCGTTTACAATACCTTAAATTTATTATAACAATGGATTTTTTATTCGTGGAACAGAGCCATTGATTCCTCATTCCTGGTTGTCAGTTTGTTTATTTGTTTGAACATATTTTTGCTTTACAATTTGGCTTTACAAATTTACAAATTCGACTCCGTGCCATTATGGCGGAACTAAATAGTGAGAACGAAATTTAGTTTTGTGGCAGCCGTTATCTAGTTTTATGTGAATTTAACGGGGTTAATTGGGATTTTTAAATGTACCTAGCAATCTTTAGGATCTAAAAAAACAAACAGATGAATAAAAAGATTTCATTTATTTCTAGCTGTGCAGGCAGATAAAGATGGAAGCTACGTCGGATTAGACAGGCAAAGCAAAAACCCAAACATATAAGCAAAGATGAAAATGCTTATCCTCTACACCAAGAAGAAAGAATGAGAAAAATGTTGTAAATAAACTCTTCTATAACTGTGTGAGAACAAAGAAGACGAGAAAAAACTCGCAGCAGGTACTGTTTAAAACAATAAAATCCTTGCTTTCCTCCTTTATAACCATTTCTACTGAACTACTCTTCAAGTTTCTAAAACAAAAACTTTAAAACACAGGATACCCAATTTAATGGCAGCACTACGTGCTACACATACTCCAAACCTCATCTCTGTCTTTACTTAGCAGCTTAGACTTAGGGGATAGACGACTGATTAGTTCTTGGTGCTGTAAAGCCTTTCCACAATTTGGTTCAGTCGTGCAACATCTGCACCCACCATTTCGTCAGCCTTTTTCCCGTTTTGAAAGAAGTGAATTGTTGGCTGCAAAATATAAAAAGAACAAGTAAGAAAAAACCCTCCTCAGCACTTCATCCACTACGGGAGGTTTAAAAAATTCTGGGGAACAAAGACGAGATAAATTCAATCAAGCATATATATCATAAGATTTCAATAGTTGTCCCACGAAGCTAAAATCATAGGGTCTAGACCTCGATAAGTGATACGAAACCATTCAAATGAAGCATTGGTGCAGAATATGAACTGTGATGCCACCTCTTTTACTTGGAGCTATAAGGTACCCTTTTCCCTAGGGAACACTTTGATGCCATATCTAGAAGGCTATTTGAGGCTATTAGTTCACATAGCCCCACCAGAACAGATCACCTAAGACCAATGTTAAGTATTTTGATTGATGAGATCAACTGGCAACTAGTTTCTTACAGGGTGAAACTTCACTACCAGCTGATTTAGGCCAGGACTTTGCCATTACTTGCTTTCATTTGAATCACCTTACTTCTGATGCTACATTACAAAACACAGAATCAACCCTTCTTTGTAACTATTATCACCAGTTACGATCATGACCCCCCTCCTTTTTTACTTACTTGCTCGCTCGCTCCCTGGAGAAAGCAAAGAGTGTGTACAGTATTACACAGCTTTGCTTTCTCGAGGGAGCAGGTAAAAATTAATTACCGAAAAGGTACTATCAAGTCATGAGTGTCCCTCCACCTCTCTCTCTCTCTCACACTCTAATTTCGTTTTTAGTGAGAGATTAAAGAGAGATTTGAAGCTAACCTCAGCAACACCTGTCTCACTCTCATTTTATTCATTTATCTTCAGTCTATATGTTATTTATCTTCATTTTGTTTTAAGGTGAACTTGTTTATCTTCACTTCTTGCTAGCTAGATACCCATGCCTTGTCTTCATTATTTTCCGTAACTAAAGAGCAATATCTAAGACTAGTCATTACCTTTCCGTATACGCTAAAAGGGATAGTTCCATACTACAGATTTACAGTTATATTTGTTTTATCATCAAGATTTAAGTTAAATCCATTTAGCACTTCACTGAACAGATCAAGTTTATTAGGTCTAAGTAGAACACTGAAGATGAAGATGTTGTTTTATAACAGGCATAAGCTCCGGTTATTACTAGCTACTTATCATTCCCATCTAGCAGCCTAAAGTCTCTTCAAATAACCTACTCTTTGTAATGCACAAGCTTAAACATGGAGTTACATAATTTTAACATTAAAAGCAAAAATACTTTGTTTATTATTACTAGAAAACGAACACGAAAACGTTCACAACATTCTCAAAACAGTTTAGGGTTAAGTAACTTTACCACAGACATAATATTCAGTTCCTCTAGTTTCTTCCGGATTTCCTCCTGCAAGAAAAAAACTCTCAATTAACTCTCCATGAAGCGAACAGAAATTTAAGCAAATCATAAACTAAAAACTATCGAAATTATACATCCGCGGATGTGCTCAAAATCCTTGTTATCTGATCAATGTCGACTTTGAAGGTCGTCACGTGTGGATATTTCTTGCTCAAACTTTCAATGATGGGAGAAATTAGTTTGCCTAATACCATCAACAAAAAAAACAAGATTTAGTTTCAAACTATAATGGAAGTTAACCAATAAAGATTTAGCTAGCTACTGCTCGATTTGACTAATTGAGTAGAGTCAACAATTCTACTACTTCATTGGCTCAGACCACCTAGTCATTCCCAGGCGGACATTCATTGGCTCAGATAACCTAGTCATTCCCAGACGGAAATGTATTTTAAACTGCTCATCCGTTCCTACTTCCCACTTAAATAATATGAAGTAGTTCTCTACACTTGTACTCGTGTTTTCACTTTGTGGAAGGAATGACATAATCAAATCTAATCTTTACGGAAACAATTAGAATTCCATCAAGAAACCCTAACTTCTTCAATATGCAATCTGAATCTCTTGATTTGATTGGCTTGTCTCTCCGGTTTATATATAATGCAGTGTATTGGATTTGGGTAATGGAGTCAATCAAGCTGGATATGCTGCAGAATTTTCATAATACTGGTAATAAACTACTTGACCACATGTTTAGTTCTTATATTAATTGCTTAAAACTCAATATGTGAAAATCACACCGTCAACTTGACTAAGATTATGTCTGTTGAAACCTACTTGAGGAATATAGTGGTTCACGGAAATGGGAAGAAGAACAGACCAAAGTCTGGACTTTCAATTGCTGAATGAATTCTTTAAAATACTTCTTAGCTCTCGATAACTCTAACTACAACGTGCTATATTTATAGTTCAAGCAACAGGCTGATTCCACTGGTGACATAGTACTAGTTTTCTATATGTGCAGAAATCTTCAAATAGACAATGGGTTGAATCCAACACCAAGATTTATAAGATCGAAAACTTACATGGAGGACACCAGACAGCAGTGAAGTAGAAGATTGCCGGCAAGTTATCATCTGCAATGATAAGAAATTCAACAAATTCAATGTTTACAATCAACAAAGACAAACTCTTAAGTAAAGTAGGCACCCCAGTGGTCTTAACAACTCACCTTGAGCTTTCTTGAGAGAACTGTTAAACCCGTGTTCTGAGTTGATAACGACAAAATTAGATGCACCTGAAATCCTCAAAGAAGTTATAATTTTTTCAACAAATTCAGTCAAATCAGACAAAATAAAAGAAACCAAGAATAGTACTTACTAGATGATGAAGAAGAACAGAAAGATCGAGCTGATGAAGAGAAATAGAGGGAAGAGAAGAGAGGAACACAAGTTGAAGCAAAAGAAGACAAGGGTTTCATCTGATTATCAAGTATATTACCAAAACTAGATGAAGAGATTTGAGTACTTGTTGTTAGGGTTTTGATCGAAGCAGAAGAAAAGGGTTTGTTCTTACGAGAAAGAAGAAGACTTCGAAGTAGTGCTGATGATGAATTTCTCGCCATTTCCCCCCTCTGCTCTGACTAATTTCTCTTTTTGGGGTTTCTACGAGGTTTTTATAAGCTCAAGGCCGTGCCTGTTCAGACATAAATAGAGGGCCGTGCCTGTACGATTAAAAAGAAAGATGACATCGTATGTGTTGTTGACTTGTATAAATAGTTTTAGATCGACTAAGATCACAAAATTGATTTGAGGGGACTCCAAAGGAATTAGGGGCGACACAGAGACCAAAAAAAGTCATTCTAACGTAAAATGAAGTCATTCCTTATCTCCCATTTTTTTAATGGTCAAACTACCCTTTACAATCGGTAGATAACTTTATAATCGGGAAGTTAATCCACAATCGGAAGTCAATTTAGTTTATATAACTTCCGAATATAAAGTATCCCCAAAATAAAACCCTCTATCTTTTGAATTTTGATTATCCTATAATCGATAGTAAATAAAGTTATCTTGATTCCCGATTAAAGTAGACCTTTAGCTAAAATGCTACCATAATCGGTAGTGAATTTAGGTTACTTAACTCCCGAATACAGAGTTATCCCAAAATGAGATTTTGCGATAATTCTCTATCTTTTGAATTTTGATTATCCTATAACTGCTATCTGTTTATGGGTGAAAACTATTTCTGCCGGTTTTGGTAATTTGGGGTGTGTGGATGAGCAATGAATCTAAACCCTAAACAAATGCACTGCACGGGAGTGCTTGTGATTCGAGAAATCAATATGTACAATTCTGGCCTAAACCAATAAATGGTCGTTCCAGACTTACTTCGGTCATAAAGTGAAGGAGATGGGGTTGATCTTAGGGAGGGAAGCGAAGAAAGTTGATATTGTGAAGGTGTTGGCTGTTTTATGACTTGTATCAGAAAGCTGAACTGGCTTGCAGAATGTAAGCTATCAGTTCTGGTGTTGGAATACGTTGTATCCACACTTGATTTTTGTTTCGTCTTTTTTTTGGAAATAGGGAGGAGAACCTATTTATACAAGTCATTGAGCCTTACCCACGTCTCTCATGGGAAGTGGAGGAAGTGGAGTGATGGAGTAGTGGAGTTGTGTGTGTTAGTGTCACACGACTAGTCTTGCCCACTTCTCTCATCTTCACTAACCGTCCATGTCTTCCTGACACGTTCTTGTGATGGCGCGTTGTGCGCTGCACGCTGTAAACCGCCAGACCAATACCCCAGTAAGTATCCCCAGTTTGTGACATGATTAATGTCTCGAGTGTGTGGATCGTGGGACCCACAGAAAGTAACATGTGATGCTAGATTAAATAACTAAGTTATTTAGGGAGTCGATATTTATGAAATATCGTGTGTATTCTATGCATGCAATGCATCAAATATATTCATCATGTATGAAGCATCGCTGTTTTAAGGCTTAACGGGGTAAGTCGCGGATTAAGCATCTTAAAATAGCATTACGTCCAGCCATCTTCGAGTGATCGTTTGGAGGCTGTACAGGTAAGCCATGACTTGGCTGATCACTCCGTGTGGAAGAGTGGTGGCGGTGATCGTGGTGATGCCTCAATGGTCGCCTAACTCCTATCTTAGGCTGTCCGTCCAAGCTGGCGAAGTTAGACGGACGAGATGACTTGCAACCCACATCTGCGACCGTCGGATTAGGGTTTAGGAGGTGCTCAAACACCAACCTTTAGCTTGGTCGAATCCAAGCATGGGACACGTTTTTGGCAAGACCGATCGGTCATGCGTGTAGATGGCATGTCGGTGTACACATCCGTACCTCACTGTCCCATGGAGATGCGATCTAAGCCACTCAATTTGTCCGGCAAAGTTGAGTGGTCGAGATCAGTTTGCAATTGGAACCGCACGACCATGCCTAGTTTTGGCGCACGAATCGAGGCGTCTAGCCATGGTCGGTCTTGGCCGATTGGTCACACATGTAGACGGGCCCACGGTGATTATATTGACATGCTTGGGACCCTTTCAATCTACATCTACATCCTTCATCCATGCCTGCGAAGATGGATGGTTGTGACTGATTTGCGATACATGTGATGTGCCGTAAACCCTAATTAGGGTTTCATGTCCACGCTACTTTAGCTGGACGAATTGGCAAGCCACGCTTCTCTTTGGGGAGGCCGACCATGTGGGGCCCACATTGGGCCGGTGGTGAACATGCCAATACCTGTCTGAGGGTTATGGGTCTGAGCTAAGCCATCCAATCATGCCGGTGAAGTTGGATGGTCGGGATCAATTTGAGACCTTTAGTGGAATTTCCTACGACCCTTTAAACCTCACTTCGGCCGAACTTCGGGCAACCGTACGTGATTATGTGGCTAGGTCAGGGGAGGGTCGATTATGCAGGCGTGAAGGGGGTCCGCGGGTGTGCAGGACAACGCTTGTCCAACCGGCCATGAGACGATCCACACCGTCCAACCATGTCGGTGAAGTTGGACGGACGTAATGAATTTGAAACTGCCGTAGGCGGCCTTTATTCATACGGCTCCTCCAGGCTGGTACGTCCAACTTCAGGCTGGTGTTCGGTGGTAGTTTGGGAGGCATGGTAGGTATTCGACAGACCAGGGCATAAGCGGGCCCGCCGGTGGTCATTCCGGTGGTAGCCTGCTCCTGCTGAGGATCGTCTAGGCTGGTTAAATTATGCGGCCAACTTGCGTGGTCGTGATTGTTTCTGAGACTGATATGGACAGTTCATATCCAAATATGCTCAATCGCGCTAGTATAACACACCTAGAGATGTACGCTCAATCGGGCTAGTATAACACACCGAGAGATGTAGGCTCAATCGGGATAGTATAACACAACGATAGATGTATGCTCAATCGGGCTAGTACAACACACCGAGAGATGTAGGCTCAATCGTGCTAGTATAACACACCGAGAGTTGTGGCCTATACGGGTATTTCGTGCATGCCTCATTATTGACACTTGGAGATTCGTGTTACTTTGCTGAGAGCAACACTCATTCGTCATGCCGCACCAATAATGAGAGTTCTGCGGGAACAACACAGGAAATACAAGGCTAATCGCGCATTGATTAATAATGCTATAAATTCACAGGGAATATGGGATTGTTGCTACATGCTCCAACCTGGATGAATTTTATGTATTTAATTCACAGAATGGTGGGATTGTTGCCACGTGCTCCATTCTAAGTGAATTAGTAAAGTGAAGAAGTTTTCATCACTTATCAGTGGCTTTATCCTTTGCAGGATGTCAGCGCATAAATTTGGTTTTGCAATTTTAGCACTGAACTAAAATCCACCATCAACATTAAGTCCCCTGCCTAGCGCATAATGGTTGCATTATTGTGGGGTAGGCATGAGATGGTGACAGTTAAAGATAAAACTTATGAGACAAAGTTAGATGTTATCAGGAGAGACGGGTCGTCCTGTCCTTGGAGCGTGTCACGTTTAAGAGGCGTCTAAGCGAGCGTTCCCCTAGCATGATATCGGTCTTTCCTTCTTCGATCGACCTTGCTATGCCTACTTCGGTCGAGGGGCTACTGCGCCTGCTTCGCTCGATCGTGGGGTTGTGCCGAATCGAAGGACTGCTGCGCCTTCTTCGTTCGTGGGGCTACTGCGCCTGCTTGACCGAATGTGGGATTGATGTTCCTGATCAAGTGGGACCCGCCGCGTGCCTGCTTTGCTTTGGGCCGGCTGTGCCTGCTTCGACCAATATGGGCTGGTTGCGCCTGATCAAGTGGGACCCGCCGCGTGCCTGCTTTGCTTGAGGCCGGTTGTGCCTGCTTCGACCAATATGGGGCTGCTTGTGCCTGATCAAGTGGGACCCACCGCGTGCCTGCTTTTCTTGGGTCCGGTTGTGCCTGCTTCGACCAGACACCTGTTGCCTCACCCAACACCAGACTTGCCCCTTGACCAACACTGGCCTTGCCCTGACGAACACCGGCCTTGCTGATTTGACGAACCCCGACCTTGCTGACGGACATCGCTGCCTCGACCGACACCGGCCTTGCTGTTTTATTTTGTTCGAACACCGGCCTTGTCCCGTACACCAGCTTTGTTACTTCTACCAACACCGGTCTTGATGACTAACACCGGTCTTGCTAACCAACATCGGTCTTCCCTTTGCTCGAACGTGGGGCCCAGGCATGCTTGCTTTGCCAACCTTGTATGTTCAAACGTGGTGTGGGTCCCGCTGTGTTCATGTCCTCCTACGGCCAAGGGAGCATGCTTCACTGAGAATAATGTCGATGCCAAGTCAGGAGGCGTTGACAACTTCTCCTATCGATTTCAAGGTTTGTCATGCTCCGCTGGGCCCTTATGAAGGATGGATGAGACGCATGTTGAGAAATGAGTACATCAAAGATAACTTGACCAAAGCGCTGATTATTGATGTAGCTTGCGTGTTGAAACGGCTCGAGAGGATGTTAAAGTGGCTTCTAGTGCTAACGTTGAGGTGGATCCTGGAGAGAGCATTGAGAGCGCTGAAGCGGATTCTTCTGGAGTGAACATCGAACCGGATCCTGAAGAGAGTGTTGAAGTTGCTTCTCCTGGACAGGCGTTGGAGCGTCTTCCTTTGAAGAGAGCATTGAAGAGGCTTCTTATTTAGTTTGATTCTCCCTCGCGAATTGCATGCTTCTTGATTGACCATCTCTCCTGTATTGAAGAAATCCCTTACTTTGTCCGTAGTGGTTGTTACTATGATGAAGCTCGGGCACTAGTATCGCTAAACGAACAACGGTTCTTAGCAGTAGCTGTGATCAGAGGAGACTGGCAGGAAGAGGCGTGATAGCTTCCTTGATGTTGCCTCACGGAATGAAAAATAGGGAGACAGTCCCATGCCCACGAGCATCCACTGAGTCTTCGACTTGATAGAAGTTATCACGCTGGGTTCATGAGGCCATCTTTTCATCTACGTTGCGTTTCATAGACATCCAGGAATATCGCTGGTCTTTGAAAGTACGTCTGATCTCTTGAGTATATCCTCGTCTTTGGACATCTTGGAATATAGCGTGCTTGCGTCTCTCAGCATCTTTGAGATGGGTAATGCTAAGCAGTCCCCAGTCACACTCCTTGGGAGACGAAATTCTGAACGCGTCTCTCATCGATGTGGTTGCTGTCGAGCCAGATATGGAATATCTTGGACGTTGTTTCATCATTGTGGGAGTCGTGCATGTGGTACTGGAGTTGGAGTTGGCAGACGCGCAGGATGTTGTATCTCGGTGGTTTTCCTCTTGCTGCTTCAGGGAAACTGCTTACAGAAGGCTGAAGGTTGTATCGCCTGTTGGTGAGGTATATGCTCCCACGAAAATTATGAGGCTCTTCATTACCGGCAGGCCTGGTTCTTTCTATCAGGGAAGATGTTGTTGTAGATGAGCGTTCAATAGCTTCACGAAGTCTTCCAACATGGAACGATAGACAAGAGTGATTCGCCCGGATTCTTTATCGTGCGCGGACATCGTTATCTTCCTGAGGCTGCTCCCTTAAGGTGTCGGCTCCAGTAGAAGATTGTCGTCATAGCTCATTGATACGTTACACCGGCATTCTTTAAACCAAATGGCATTACAACATAATAAAATTTCCGAGAGGAGTTCGAAAGGCAGTCTTACTTGCATCATGCTCGTATATCCTTATCTGATTGTAGCCGTTGTATCCATCCATAAAAGAGTGGCATTCACTAACATGTCGATGTTAGGTAAAGGAAAATCATCATTGGGGCAGCATCTATTCAAGTCTCTGAAATTCACGCAGCACCTGATTTGTCCATTCTTCTTCTTTACCGACACCACATTAGCCAGCCAGGTCGGATGATGGATGGGTTTGATGAAGCCAACAGCCGGCAACTTCTGAATCTCAGTCTTGATTTGTTCTTCTACCTCATGCCTGAATTGCCTCGAGGATTGCTTGATCGGCTCGGATCCGGGTATGACATGTAGATGGTGGGTGACCATTTTTCATCTAGGCCAGGCATTTCTTCATATGTCCGGGAAAATATGTCCTGGTATTCCTTGAGAAGTTGCACAAGTATCGTGTGTTCCTCCGCAGACAAGTTCGAACTGATGGAGATAGGCCTGGGATATTCCTCATCCCCGATGTTGACCACTTCGAGCTCATTAGTTGTGGAATTGGTATCTTCCTGCAGCTGTCGTGGAGCATCTGGTACTTCCTCTCGTGGCTCGTCGTTGTTGTAGCATTCCATTGGGCGGAGAGACTGGGGGAAAGTATCCCTTGATAATTGCTAACAACGGCGTTGATACACCGTTTTTCCTTTATGATCACGGCTCGCCACAAAAGTACGATCCCTCTTCGTGTGAACGTGGGTCGCGGCTTCACAGGATGGAGAAGAATGCTTCGTCAGCAAAGATGCATCGTGGGTTTTAGCCCTCAATGATGCAAGTCGGTCTTACTCCTGAATTGACGCTCACGTGGGGAGTGGGATGCAACGAACTTTGTCTGATTCTTTCCGCGGAGCTTCCGCACGTGTTGGTTTGGTTTTCCTCGAAGTCCGTCATTGTAGTAGGCTTCTGTACGACCATGTCTGGGCGAACCTTGGATGTCCTGAGAGTCTTGAGAGTAATCACATTCGAAGACGCTCCTGTGTCGATAAGGCCCTCTTGAACTCTGAATCCTTGATGCGTGCGGTAACATGTAGGGCACGGTTATGACCTTCCCCTGGTTGATTGCAGCAAAACGTCTCCGCCCGCTGATTTTTCGACCGATGTAAAAGTTCGCATAAACTTTCCATTAGAGAAACCGCTTCCTGATCTGTCGGCCTCTGGTTCATAGTGAAACTATTGACTTGAGGAGGATCGTTGTGAGGATCAGTCCTCAGTGTAAGAGTCTCCATGACAGGACCGCTCATATCTGATGTCGCTTATTTAATCAGGTCCATGTAGGCCCGCGTCGCTGAAGTACCTTCTCCGAGTGCGTTGAATGCATTCCTTGTTGGCTCCAGGGGATGTCGCGGCTCTTGTGGAAATCGATAATTTAATGTCTTAATAAAAATGAGTACCTCTTTCTGAGTTGTATCCATGTACGTTTGTTCCCTTGCGAGAATTTCTTGTCTCTCCATCAAATCCACCATGGTAATAGGGGGTTGTCCTCCTCTGGCTCCTCCAGCTCCTCGTACCGATGGAGGAGTGGCAGTTGCTCTGGTGACGGCTGGAGGCGTTACACTTGAAGAGATGCTAGGGTTTGCGGCTTCTCTGGCTCTGGTGATAGGAGGTGTCACGCCCAATGGAATATCTCCTCTTGCTCCGTTGGTGCTGGTAGTAGAGGAAGTAATTCCACGAGATACATTGATGGTATTGACTGGATGCACGATGACACCTGGGATATCAACACCGAGAATGTTGTCAGCGCTAGTCCGTCAGGATTGGTTGCTGATCCAGACCTAAGATCCACCATTTTCGAAATCAATAAAATTTAATTGGTATTGAAGAAATTGACTTCACAACCGAGATATTAATCTCCCACTGTGGTCGCCAATTGTTTATTGGTGAAAACTATTTCTGTCGGTTTTGGTAATTTGGGGTGTGTGGATGAGAAATGAATCTAAACCCTAAACAAATGCACTGCACGGGAGTACTTGTGATTCGAGAAATCAATCTGTACAATTATGGCCTAAACCAAGAAATGGTCGTTCCAGACTTTCTTCGGTCGCAAAGTGAAGGAGATGGGGTTGATATTAGGGAGGGAAGCGAAGAATGTTGAGATTGTGAAGGTGTTGGCTATTTATGACTTGTATCAGAAAGCTGAACCGGCTTGCAGAATGTAAGCTATCAGTTCTGGTGTTGGAATACGTTGTATCCACACTTGATTTCTGTTTCTTCTTGTTTTGGAAATAGGGAGGAGAACTTATTTATACAAGTCATTGAGCCTTACCCACGTCTCTCATGGGAAGTGGAGGAAGTGGAGTGGTGGAGTTGTGTGTGTTAGTGTCACACGACTAGTCTTGCCCACTTCTCCCATCTTCACTAACCGTCCATGTCTTCCTGACATGTTCTTGCGATGGCGCGTTGTGCGCTGCATGCTGTAAACCGCCAGACCAATATCCCAGTAAGTATCCTCCAGTTTGTGACATGATTAATGTCTCGAGTGTATGGATCGTGGGACCCACAGAAAGTAGCATGTGATGCTAGATTAAATAACTAAGTTATTTAGGGAGTCGATATTTATGAAATATCGTGTGTATTCTATGCATGTAATGCATCGAATATATTCAGCATGTATGAATCATCGCTGTTTTAAGGCTTAACGGAGTAAGTCGCGGATTAAGCATCTTAAAATAGCATTACGTCTAGCCATCTTCGAGTGATCGTTTGGAGGCTGTACAGGTAAGCCATGACTTGGCTGATCACTCCGTGTGGAAGAGTGGTGGACGGTGATCGTGGTGATGCCTCACTGGTCGCCTAACTCCTGTCTTAGGTTGTCCGTCCAAGCTGGCGAAGTTGGACGGACGAGATGACTTGCAACCCAAATCTGCGACCGTCGGATTAGGGTTTAGGAGGTGCTCAAACACCAACCTTTAGCTTGGTCGAATCCATGCATGGGACACGTTTTTGGCAAGACCGATCGGTCATGCGTGTAGACGGCATGTCGATGTACACATCCGTACCTCACTGTCCCATGGAGATGCAATCTAAGCCACTCAATTTGTCCGGCAAAGTTTAGTGGTCGAGATCAGTTTGCAATTGGAACCGCAGACCATGCCTACTTTGGGCGCACGAATCGAGGCGCCTAGCCATGGTCGGTATTGGCCGATTGGTCACACATGTAGATGGGCCCACGGTGATTATATTGACATGCTTGGACCCTTAAATCTACATCTACACCCTCCATCTATGCCTGCGAAGATGGATGGTTGTGACTGATTTGCGACACATGTGATGTGCCGTAAACCCTAATTAGGGTTTCATGTCCACGCTACTTTAGCTGGACGAATTGGCAAGCCACGCTTCTCTTTGGGGAGGCCGACCATGTGGGGCCCACATTGGGCCGGTGGTGAACATGCCAATACCGGCCTGAGGGTTATGGGTCCGATCTAAGCCATCCAATCATGCCGGTGGAGTTGGATGGTCTTGATCAATTTGAGACCTTTAGTGGAATTTCCTACGACCCTTTAAACCTCACGGCGGTCGAACTTCGGGCAACCGTACGTGATTATGTGGCTAGGTCAGGGGAGGATCGATTATGCAGGCGTGAACGGGGTCCGCCGGTGTGCAGGACAACGCTTGTCCAACCGGCCATGGGACGATCCACGTAGGCGGCCTTTATTCGTACGGCTGGTGTTCGGTGGTAGTTTAGGAGGCATGGTAGGTATTCGACCGACCAGGGCATAAGCGGGCCCGCTGGTGGTCATTCCGGTGGTAGCCTACTCCTGCTGAGGATCGTCTAGGCTGGTCAAATTATGCGGCCAACTTGCGTGGTCGTGATTGTTTCTGAGACTGATATGGACAGTCCAGATCCAAATATGCTCAATCGGGCTAGTATAACACACCGAGAGATGTAGGCTCAATCGGGCTAGTATAACACACCGAGAGTTGTGGCCTATACGGGTATTTCGTGCATGCCTCATTATTGACACTTGGAGATTCGTGTTACTTTGCTGAGAGCAACACTCAGTCGTCATGCCGCACCAATAATGAGAGTTCTGCGGGAACAACACAGGAAATACAAGGCTAATCGCGCATGTATTAATAATGCTATAAATTCACAGGGTATATGGGATTGTTGCTACATGCTCCAACCTGGATGATTTTTGTGTATTTAATTCACATAATGGTGGGATTGTTGGCACATGCTCCATTCTAGGTGAATTAGTAAAGTAAAGAAGTTTTCATCACTTATCAGTGGCTTTATCCTTTGCAGGATGTCAAAGCATAAATTTGGTTTTACAATTTTAGCCCTGAACTAAAATCCACCATCAACACTACCATATTCGGTAGTGAATTTAGGTTATTTAACTCCCGAATATAGAGTAGCCCCAAAATGAGATTTTGCAGCAATTCTCAATTTTTTGAATTTTGGTTGAGCCTATAATCGGTAGTAAAGTTATCCTGACTTCCGATTATTCAGTGGCTCTTTTTGTAAATATCCTACCATAATCGGTAGTCAAGATAGTTCATATAACTACCGAATATAGAGTAGCCCCAAAATGAAATTTTGCAAAAATCATTTATTTTGGCTTCTCTTAAATATTGCCCATGGTTTTATGAACCATAGCCCATTTAAAATAAGTGATTTATCTAACCAAACAGACTTTTAAAATCATTACACAATCCTACCATAATCGGTAGTCAAGATAGTTCATATAACTACCGAATATAGAGTAGCCCCAAAATGAGATTTTGCAAAAATCATTTATTTTGGCTTCTCTTAAATATTGCCCATGGTTTTATTAACCATATCTCATTTAAAATAAGTGATTTATCTAACCAAACAGACCTTTAAAATCATTAAACATAGCCCACAAAATTATACATGATTATTATACATAGCCCAAAATATCAAGATGATCATAAAATCACTAAATAAAAAATAACAAAATCATCTAATTTTTTCATAATTATTTGACATGATGAATGTTTTTGAAGAATAATCAATATCCTCAATCAAATTTTGGTGCAATCATGATTGAGAAAAAAAGCATCTTAGAGAATATCTTTTATAGATTGTGTTTATGAAGTTTTATGAAAATGGTCCTACGAAAAGAATCAAACCCAAATTAATTCCGTTTTGTTGTTGTATTTTTGAATGGAACAATTAGAATATACACTCCTATAATGTTAATATTTTATCATGATTAAGAAAAAAGAATATCATTTTAGAGAGAATTAAGAATTAGAATTTATTTTGTTTTTTTGGGAAAAGTAAGAATTAGGGTTTTAATTGTATATGAGAATTATAAATAAAAAAACAACTATAACTAATTAGAAATATGATGAAGTTTGATCAAAATAAAAGTTAGAGTTTATTTTGATTTTGATTAAGAAGAAGAATTTAAGTTTAATTGCTAGTATAAATTAAGACGTGTTTGGATTTTCATTTTAACTTAAATTTTTTGGGTTATGGTTAATATATGTGTGGGCTATATTTAAGAGAAGCCTTTATTTTTTGAATTTTGGTTGAGCCTATAATCGGTAGTAAATGAGGTAAAATCCTGACTTCCGATTGTACAATGGCTCTCTTTGCAAATATTCAACCATATTCGGTAGTCAAAATAGTTCACATAACTACCGAATGCAGAGTAGCCCAAAATGAGATTTTACAAAAACCCTTCTTCTTTTTTTTTGAATTTTGGTGAACCTATAATCAATAGTAAATGAATTTATCATTAACTTCCGATTAATAGTAGCCCCAAATACGCATTTAGCAAAAATTCATATCAATCGGTAGTCTCTGTGCGTTTCTTAACTACCGATTTACTCTCAACAATCGGTTCAAAAATAACTTCCGATTACGGAAGGGCATTAACGTATTCTACTATCCTTTTGGACATCCCTTAACCTTGTCTATGGATTGGGAATAAAAAAGTCGCCCCTAATTCTTTCGGAGTCGCCCCTAAAAATGTCAGGCTTTCCAACCCTCAGATCTTCATAATTTGAGGTTCTGGCAAAAGAAGAAAAAATGGTAGTACTATATTTCTCTCAATGGACTCATGAGCTAGCTTGCTAATACGCAAAAGATTTCTTCATAATTAGAAAATTTTGCAAATGTGTGTACTACACATCAATTTTCGCAGGCCTTTCTCTAAAATATTATCTCAGGTACAAAATTTCCTACTTTGATTCTTCTGCAGAAGCACTTTTGCTTCTTCTTCTCTTTCTAGTCTTTTCTTTCACCAATCCTTTCTCTGACAGTGTTTTTAGTTTCTGGGCTTTTCGTTCTTCTGCTTTTTGTTCGAATCCGTCATCCATCTTCATAGTCGCAATACGTTTAGCTTTGTAAACCTACATTGACGGATCCAAATATAATGATATAATGTAAAGTTTATCAAAAAAGATGAATCACAAGGAGTGTAGTGAAAAAGGAAAACTCATTTTCTAATGGGGAAGACTAATTAATTGACGAGCTTATGACTTTGGACATAACTCCCTCAGAGACCAACGCAATTAGTGAAATCTTAGAATATAATAAAAGAGCGACGCAACTAGTGAAATCTTAGAATATACACTTATTCCGTACAATAGAGGTGTTGCCTTAGTAATTTCAGCAAGAACATCGTTTTCTTTGCACTCAAACTTATCCAACTGCTTCCCAACGACAGCCTCTATTTCATGAATGAGATCTACATCGATCTGCAAAAAATCATCAAAAATCACTCGGTGTGAGGACTTACAAAGATGCTAGATGAAAATTACAATGACAACCAGCCAGGTGACCAAATGTTCCTCGAGACAAAATTCTGAGCTGAACAACACTTCCACAACTAACCTGTGTGACAAAGCTCACAGCCAGCCCCCCTCTGCCTGCTCTAGCTGTACGCCCAACACGATGAACATAGTCTCTAGCATATCTGGAATAAGTTGGATCAAGTTTAGTCAAAAATTCATGTCCTGCCATTTTCCGTAACAAAACTACAGAAATTCTGAATTCTAAGGAAGTTTGCTAGTAACACTAACCTCGGAATATCATAATTTATGACAAGATCAACTGTTGGAATGTCTAAACCCCGACTAGCCACGTCTGTTGCCAGCAGAATGGGAGTCTGACCAGATTTGAATCGATGTAGTGCAGAAAGTCTTAGAGCCTGGGACTTGTGTGAATGTAATCCCACTGCTGGTTGTTCAAGTTCTTCCAGTAACAAACTAAGAAGGTGACAACTCCTGATGTAACACCAATGAACATAGAGATATCACTATATTATAAGAATAATTTCATTGCGGCAAGTAAGAATTTTATAGACCTCTCACTCTCACTCTGTGCATGTGTTTCTCAACTCCTGATAGTTTGTCAGTATTATTTGATAAAAGAAGTAGCCAATGTAGTACGACTAGCCGATCGGCCCCGGATCTGGCTGGGGACCGATCCCCGATCCTGGCAGATCCCAGCCGAGTAACTCGGCAAGTCACATACTGTGCATATTTATCCCAGATATGTGAACTGTTTGACATATAATTTGGGAATGCATGACAATCTATACCAGATCAACACTTTAAGAAAGATCCATCCATGCTTGCATTCACTAAAGAGAAACGAAATAATAAGAAAGCAGCTACTCAAACGTTCAGTCATTTCAACATAAATTCATGCATTGTAACATTGAGTTGTGCATTCATGGCAAGTGGATTTGTTTGCTAAAAATCAAGGCTATAAAAATCTTATCATCATTTTCTAACTTCTCATGCTTCCAATTAAATGAACTACCCACAGGGAAGGTGGAAAATGCGCACCCCGGTTTTAAGGGGGTGAACAAATTTGCACTCCAACCAAAATTTTTGAATTGAAGTAACAATGTAACAAGTCAAGCATCTTCTCAGTTGGCTATTGAGGCATTTGGTAACTGTAGTTGTGATTATGCTCAAGGGAAGGTCTGCTGGAGTGGGTCTGCTCTGTTGGGGTATACAAGCCTAATTAGAATCTAAAAAGATGATGGGTCAATTCTGCAAGTGTTTTGCTATACAATAATGTTTATATGCAATTGCAGCTATGATGCATATGGCAAACCACATGTAGAACAGACCTACCAAAACAAGGTAACTAAAATTCGACACTTAAGTCTGAATTCCATAGCCACATAATGATGCAATTAAGACACTAATTAAAAACAGAGAAATCACAAGCCAATAGTTAGTTTCATCTTTTAATTATCACACCAAGTAGATTGAACTTCTGACCCGAATTATTTTATTAGTAAAGATAAAATAAAAGCACTCAAAGGAGGATTTGCCTTGTGTGTGCATAAACATGCATAAATAACTTCCTAGAAATCCCATTTGTCAAAGCTAGACCTAGGTCAATGAACAACAAGTCTGGTAAACAGAGTATTAACAGTTAGGAGAAACTTCAGATGCAAAACACGTAAGAATTTTACCTGCATGTAGAAACAAATATTATGGCTGAGCGAACGCCCATGTCCTCCATTTTTGACAAAATGTGCAGCAGATAAACATCTTTCACGTTTTTCGGAACAAACACATACTGTTGTTTGAGAGATTCAACAGTCTTAAATCCCTCATACTGCTCGTAAAAGTATGCCTTGTTTGCAGAAACCTCAAGCAGTGTTTGTAAGTTTTCCGTCATTGTTGCAGAAAACAACAAAGTTTGTCTATCTTTGGGCAAGTACTGAAATATTGCACTCAGTTCCTCCTCAAAACCAACATCCAAAACTCTATCAGCCTCATCCAAAACTAGAAACTGCAGAAAAAAAATAGAACAGACGAGATAAACAAAATACGTTGCCAGCCAAATTCATACTGCGGAAACAAAATTAAAGCAGTGAATATCCTGAGATAAATCAGATATGAAAACTATAAAAGAGTTCATCAATTTACTGTAAAAGAGTTCATCAATATCTTGTTTGTGCCTTAGAATTGTGATTGAAATAGTAGACTAGTATGTTTAATGCTTATTAGTATTATTGATATTTTCATAATATCAGTATACTAACAATGTGGGCAGGGAAAAAATTATGCAACATTTTAGATTGATGCTACTTTTGCTGAGAGTGTTACTTTCACTTATTTCAATTTTCACAGTTCAGAAAAGTGAACAAGGAGAAATCCGCTGTCTTTTTGACCCCTAAATTTGTAATGAGGCCTGGATATGTCTCTACCAAATATTACTATGATGTTGATTTCCGAAGAGGTCATATTGCTATTAAGGAGTATATTCCTGCAGTAGTTGATGAATCTGGTAATTCTGTTCTGTCCCTCTGTATGAAACTTATCTCACCACTGGGTCATTGTTAGATTATATGCTCCCAAGCCCAAGGATATAAAAATCACCGAGGAGAATGATCCTAACAAACTTCTTTTAAATAAAACATCATCGTGAGAAACAGTGGTGTCTGTAAGAATGTTGCATTGGCCAATACTTTGGGCTTGGATCTGAAACACGATGAGCCACCTCGCAGGCACCAGATCTTTATGGGATAAAGGTCGGCAATTCTTCAAAAATCCTAGATGGGCATGAGGAGAGATGGTTCATTAATGTGCAGGCAATTTATATGCATGTTGTGGAAAATCAGCAATGATGCATGGAGTGCCAGTGTGTGCTGTTTAATGTTATGAAGGATGAGTATGGTCGACGGGTCGATCACTGCCACCAGGTTATACTAGAGGCATGCTGTGCTTCTACGATGATACCTGGTAAGTAAGAGAAGGCTTCACAAGCAACTATCTGATATATACTGCGAGTGGGTGTGCTGAGAAGAAAGCATGCTGCATGTTAAGATTTTCATTTTGATGTCACTTGCACTAAGACACAAGAGAACGAGTTGGGAGCAGTTTGTATGGTACATCGGCAACCCAAACAGTTCAAAGACTATACTGTGCTTAGAGCAATGTAAAGGAATATGCTACCTTGGTCTTCGAGAAGACGGATGGAATATCTGGATTCTGTTCAAGGAGGACTTTAATCCTCCCTGGTGTTGCGATCACAACATGTGGGTGTTGCATCAAAGCTTGTGCTTGAGTGATCATATCCATTCCTCCAACAACAACAGCACAGCGTAGGTGCAAGGATGCTCCAAGTGCCCTGAACTGCTCTGCCAATTGGTATCCCAGCTCCCTAGTAGGTGTTATCACCAAAGCAAACACACCATAGGGGTTTTCTGCAAGGCGGTTAAAAATAGGTAATGCAAAAGCCGCTGTCTTCCCACTACCAGTCTGAGCTAAACCTAAAACATCTTGCCCAGCAAGAATTCGAGGAATACAGTGATGTTGAACTTGCGTGGGTTTCTTCATTCCAAGCTCCTTGCATGTTCGAGTAGCCCAGTCAGCTAAACCAAGATCAGAGAAACTAAGAGTATACGATTCAGGGTCGCATGATTTTTCCACTTCTAGGGGTTCATTAGGTTGAGGATTTTCTATAACTGGGGGTGGTTTTTCGGAAACTTTTGGAGTAAACTTCTTCTTCGAGAACAACGGAGGTTGATCAACTATAGTATCTTCCTCCATAGTTGTTTTGCCTGCAAATGTTAAAGAACCAATCAACTATAAGTCTTTGTTCCTAAATTAGTAAGCCGAACCAGCCGGAGCTATGTGTTGTGCATTGGAAAAGTATAACCACAAAAAGAAAAGGTTTAAATTACCTGCGAGGGATTCATTTATAAAGAGGGATCAAAACACTAGAGAAAATTCAAAAGTAATGATTCATATAGAAAATCCCACACACACCACACACTTGGTTAAGTAGAAACTAATGAATAACTTTAGAGACGCAGAAATTACATTGGTAGTAAGTCTCCGGTAAGCAATTTCTGTCATTGTAGACATTAAAAACCAATCTGAAATATCGACTCCTACTACAGTAAGTGAGTAGGAGGGGGTATTACATTTAGAGTTCGCATATGGGGTTCACATGATAGAGAAGGAACAATCTAGAGTTAGCATTTATGTTTTTATTGGGGCATTACATTTAACATGTATTGGGGGGTATTCCAGTTAACTCAAATTCAATAACCAATCAAAAGAATAACAAGCCAAGATCAAATTCTGAGAATAAATCAAAATTATTCAGAGACATGATTCGGAACCCAGTAAAGATTGAACCTGTAACTATATCTAGTACCTACCAGAACAAAAAACCCTTAATTGTGAACTCCCCAAAAAAAAAAAAAAAAAAAAAAAAA